>NC_089836.1:2549001-2731501 GCF_035046505.1 Tiliqua scincoides
GCAGAGGCTGGCAGCGAGGCGGCACCACGCCTGCACAGCTGGGGGGGGGCGGTGTCCTCATTCAAAGCGGCGGAGGTGGTTGTACAGCGACTGCACGTAGGTGAAGACACACATGGGGTCCGGCTTCCGGCCCATCAGCAGCATGTCCTCCACTTCGATCAGGCGGTCACAGCTGGCCATTTTCCTAGAAGGGAGGCAGGCAGCTGAAGGGCTGTGGCTAGGGAGGCCTCACAGGAAGCAGCTGTGGGGGCCTCATGGGTCCTGACTTCTGAGGGCGTGGGGGCATGTGCCCCTCTCCCTACCCCAGGGGCACTTGTGGCCGTGTCCTTTCAGGTGCATTTTGTCATGCCTGCACCAGAGGGCGACCTGGCTCTCCCCTGGAGTCTTGTATGCGCCCCTCCCAGAAGCCAGCTCCAGCGAAGGAGCTTGCCCTAGTCCTGGCCCCAGCCAGGCTGTCCTTACTCTGCAGTGGTGAAGGCCAGCTCAAAGTTTTCTTTGCGCTGGGCTGGGTCCAGCGTGTCATAGTCAAAGGCTTCAGGGAAGAAGGAGTGTACCAGTGCACAGAAGCCCATCCCGTCACTCCAGCTGGAGGAAAAGTTCTGCAGGTCGATGTGCTGTGGAGGGCGGTGGGGAAAGGGGGCACAACAAGTCAGGCTCACTGAGTCCACAAGCAGCAGGCCATTGGATGCCCCCCCCAAACCCGAACAGAGCAGGAAGGTGCAAGACCTGCCCCCCCCCCCGGATTCTGATGGCAGCCCAGCAGTGGCCGTTTGTCAAAAGCAGCTCTGCTCCACAAGCCCCGGGACACCCCCTCCGAGGAGCTGTGAGGTGCTTGGTACTGAATATCAGTGTGGGGCTGGAAGGGGGGGCATTATCTACCTTGTAGCCAATAGTTTTGGACCGGCACCACTCCAGGAGGATTTGCTTGATGCTGCTGGCACTGGCAACGCCAAAACTTTGGGATCTCTTCAGCTTGGCTCGTGCCTCGCCTTTCCCCCTGGACCAAGGAACAGGGGCTGAGCGACTGAACCTCGCCCAACCCTCCATGCAAGGAGTCCAGACTGACAGGGCTCGGCAGAAGAGATGCAGCCACACCCGGCCGGCCTTTCACTCAGGATGCGCTTCTGCCCCTTCTGCTCTGGTCCCTAGAAAGCAGCATCAGCAAAGCCATCTCTGCTGCAGGGACACCCTTCAACTGTGCCTCAAATGCCAGATGAGGAGGGAGCCCAAGCTCTAGTGCAGGGATCTAGTGCCTTCCACTGCCCACCCAGGGTCCTGAAGCAGATGCTCTGCGATGGGGAGAAACTCCGCAAGAGGGCCCAGGCAGGGAAGGATGGAGCAAGCATGTTCCCCACCTGCTGTGCTCTGTGCCTAGTCTCCCCCCCCCCACTGGGCCTGGGGGCAACATACTTCCCACTGTCCGGCTCCAGCTTCTCAAAGAGGGCCTTCCTGGCTTGGGTTCCGGAGGCCCGAGGCAGCGTCTGAGACCGCACCAGCTCCCTCCGTTTCTCTACTTGCCGGTGGACGGTAGGAGGCGGGGAGTGGGACTTGGGAGCCATGTGGAGCTGGCTGTCTGCGACACTGTCAAAACAAAGCAGAGTCAGTAAAGTCAGTCATCCTGGAATGCAAGAGTTGGAAAGGGCCATCTAGTCTGCCCCCTGCAGGCAACTGCTGCCACAGTGGCCAGATAGCCTCCAATGAGGGAGCGCCCACAATGCACGCTGTTCCAGTGCCAGACAGCCCTTGAAGTCAGGAAGTGCTTCCTCATTTCTGGATGTCTCCTTACCACAGTCCAATCCACTGGTCCTAGTCGTGCCCCCAGGAACCAGCAGGACTGGGGTGAGCCTGGCCCTCCTGCATGGCAGCCCTGCAGGCCTTTGAAGATGGCTGTCATGGCCCTTCTTCTCCAGACCCAGCACACCAAGCCCCTTCAACAGCTCCTGGCAGGACTCGGCTCCCAGGCCTCCCCACGCCTCCTTCGCCACCCTCCTCTGAACCTGCTCCAGCTGAGCAATGCTCTCCTCCAAGCAGGGTGCCCCGAACGGGATGCAGGAAGCTAAGCGAGGTCTGGCTGGTGCAGAACGCAGCAAAATCATGCGCTGGCCTCTGCCGCTGCTCAGGCAGCCCAGCAGGTGCTGGCCGTCGCTGCAGCTGTGTCACACTGCTGGCTCACTTTGAGCCTGTGGTCCACTAAGGCAGCAACCCAATGCACACTTTCCTGGAAGCAAGCCCCCTGCCCCCAGGGGTAGTGGAATTCCTCTCTGAGTAGATACGGATAGGACTGCATGTGAGACACCAAGACCTTAGCAGTGTCGCTGCCAAACTGGGAGTCCTTCATCCTGTACTGCTCCATAGGTACAAGAAAAGAGGCACCCTCTTCCACGAGAACTGAAGACAGCTCCACATTAACCTACTGGCCAAGCAGTGTCAATTCACATGGGCTCACCTCCTGCTTGCCTGGCCTCCACCTGCGGTCTCACAGCTCAGGATCGACACTGACTTGGTGATGGAAGAGAATTTTTCTGTGCAGAAAATGAAACAGATATTAATTCTCTCCCAGGGGACCCTTCTGCAGCTTCACTCCAGCAGGGAGGTCGAGGGATTCTGCAGGGCTCCGCGTTTCGTTGGCCTCAGGCCAAGGACCAGTCCACAGCTGAGGTGCAAGAGGAAAGGAGCATGGAAAAGATAGACAGCTCAGTCCAGAGCACCGCCAAGATGTGGCTTTTCCATCTGGTCTTCTGCTACCCCAGGACCACCTGAAGAGCCCAGTGGCTGGATCCGACCACAGTGGGGCCCATTTCCCACTGTACCCAACCGGCTGCCCCAGTGGGAATCCCACAAGTAGGGCAGGAAGCCCACACCCTGCTGCTGCCGCTTCCCACAGCAGGTAGTCACAGATGCCTTGTCCCAGACCGTGGTGATTGCATTTCACTGTCAGAGCCACTTGGCGCCAACTGCCGGGCCCTGCAAATTTGCCTCATCCCATTTAGCCTGTGGCTATCCCTTCTGGTAGCAGTCCCATCAGTTAATTGCACCTTGCACAGTGCCACTCCCTGAGTGAAAGACAAGAGTGTGACAAGAGGTCCAGGCCAGGTAAAACAGTCACTTCAGTTGGCACCTGCAAAGGCATGGCAAGTGGTCTGAGTCTCTCAGCTCCTCCAGAGTGGAGCACAAGTTCACTCCATCACACAGCCACAGCCAGGAAAGGGAGCCCTCTTCCGAGAGGCTGTCTTACCAGAGGTGCTGGTGGTGTTCACAGATGAACCTGTGGTCCAGCTCTTCATGACTGGGAGAGAAAAGAGAGGCCTCAGACTTCTTAACACAAACCAAAGAATCAAAGATTGTCAGGCAGGCAGAAGGTTGCCTGGGGGGGGGGCACCAGGGAGACGCATGTCTCTGTCCTTGGGCTCCCTTCAGCCTCTTTGTGTGGTTTGAGGGGGGAAGGAAGAAAAGACTCCTGCGAGAAGCTGGAGCATGCTCTCCCCATTGCTGGGTACACAGTTTTCCAAGGGTCCCAGCCTGTGCAAGGTCCCCCCCTCCACCTAATCAGCCCCTGCAGCTGTAGGAGCCCTCCAGGGCCCCCCAATGGCCCAGAGACAGGTGGCATGCAGGGCATCTGGCTGGGCTTACCTGCTTGACTCGATGTTTTTGACAGTATCTCGCTACTGCTGGGACTTTGTTCCTGTGGCCCACTTGGGGCATTTGGCACAGTTGGCGAGAGAGGGGAGCCAGCACTGGTCTCTCCCAAAAAGGCTTCCGACACTCTGGTGACGGCAGTCACTGGAAGGTGGGGCATCCGCAGGGACACTGCCGGAGCGTGGGCCTCCAGGGGAGAACGGGGCCGGTGCTGGGAGGGGGCTGTTTCCGGAGGGAGCCTGGCTGGGCCTGGGGCACAGTAGAGCAGAGTGAGACAAAGCCTCCAGGACCCACTCCAGGGGCTTGGCTGCGTCTGCAATGGTGTGCTGCTTTTTCAAGTGCACTTCCGGTTCTAGCTTCACTCATTGGGCATGGGTGGGGGGCTGTCACTCAAGGGAACTTGCAGCAGTTTTTCGTTACCAAAGATTAGGACTGCAGCCAACAGCAGCACAACAATGCGCAACTGAGAAGTGCCCCAGGGAAGAGACCTGCCCGCCTCACGCGCAACTTGTTCCAAGCCAGAGGTTTGGCTCTGGGCCAGGGAACGGGACTGCCTGGAGACAGTTCCAGAGCAGGCCGAGTGCCCTACTGCAGCATCTCCAGAGATGCCCCCGGACCCGCTGCGTGGGGCCTGTACAAGGTCTCACATGACAATTGTGATGGGGCAGGTGGGAAGAAGGTGCAAATGCTGCGTACCACTTTTGTACACTGGCCTTCTTGTCCCCACGCTGCAGGTGGGGGCAGGAAGCCCGAGGCTGGAGGTCACAGCTCACCCACGGAGCTGAGGGTCAAGCCAGGGAGGTTTTGACTGGCCACTCGACCTCAGAGCTGCTCAGCTACACGTCACTGATTTGGCCGGAGAGTGTCTCACAAAACCCTGCGAGGCTCTTTGTTTGGCTGCCCACGAGAGCGTTTTCCCTGGAAGGCCTTTTGCCAAGCTGTGAGGGTTTGCCTGGGCTGCTTGCCAGCCTTCCACTGACAAGACGATGTACTGCAAAGGCAGGTGTCATTCTGGCAGTTGAGAAAGAAGCCCATCCCAAGCCTGCTCCCTGCAGCAAGGAAGCAGCCCCATTTCACTCCTGGCAGGCACCATGCAACAACCGTGAGAACCTGGACAGGCATCAGCCCAAGGCTTGGAAGGGCCAAGACAGGGCACAGCGGGAAGGTGCTTGCCAGTCATGCTGGCATTCTTACCTCCAGGCAGCTGGTGTCCATTTTCAACCAAGGCTGAATCAGAGGCTCTTCTGCCCTTGGAATCGCTGAGAGCCTCCAAGTCCGCACTCTGCAAAAGTGACAGGAGGACGGGGGGAGGGGGAGGGGAGAGGAGGGTTACAAGCACTGACCTTTCACAGCTATTCTTGAAGAAGTTGCATGGACCTTCAAACCCACCTTTGCCCATCAAAAAGGAAAGACAACTGTGTGTGAGCTGTTGGGAAACTACAACATTCCCTCAAATGCAATGAAAAGTTGCAAAAGTACTGCAGAGCCTGATGGCACCTGGGCAGGTGTGGGAGCAGACCCTCGAGCACCTGTCCAGAAAGGGAGGTATGACTGCCAAGATCCAGCTTGGCTGTGTCAAGAACAGGCCTTGCCAGGCAAAGCGTGTCTCCTTGTGTGACAGAGACTAGCTGGGGGCGGGGAAACGAGTGGACATAAGAATCTGAATGTTGGCAGTGCACTTCTGGGGTTTAGGCTGGATGATGCTGCTGTTGGGTGGGTCTACCGGCTGGCTTGTGGACTGGTTCATAGCACTTGAGGATACCTGGAGGGATCAGAGTCATGAAGTCTCCCGAGACTTGCTGCAGGGTGTGGATGTTGCGAGGCTTGGCATGCCAACCTCGTGAGGTAAGAAGTTAGAAGGCAGTGGGGCACGGGACGAGGGGAAAGGAGAGGGAAGTGAGAGGCTTAAGAGTGGAGGTGCAGGGAACAGATGGACAAGGCCGGGCAGGAGGGGGGAGCTGATGGGCTATGTACCTGTGTGAGAATTACACCCAGCCACCCATTCCTGGCACACTGGGGGGAAAATTGCTGGTCCCCAGGCCAGATGGCTTGAGGAGCACTTTCCTAGAGGATAAGAACAGGACCTAAGAGGATCTTGACTGGGTGGAGAGCAGGGCAAACACACACAAAGTGAACTTCAACATCATAAAGTTCTGCAGTTGGGTAAGAGAAATCAGAAGCACGCATATCAGACTGGGGACACATCGTTGCCTATGTGTGAAAAGCATTTTAGCAGACAACAAGCTAGATGTGACGGCAGCGCGATGCCGCAGCAAACAAGGCAAATGTGATGCTAGGTTGCATAAACAGAAGCAAAGTATCCAGGCTGCAAGAAGTCATGGTGCTACTTTAGCCAGACCCCACCGAGAATGTGGGGTCCAGTTCTTGGCACTGCAGTTTAAGAGGGATACTGAGGATCTGGAGCTAGCTGCTCAAGAGGAGAGCAGCTGGGGTGAGGGGCCCTGTAGGCTGTAGTTTGGAGATGAGACAGTTAAGAGGGGACACGATAACTATAAATATCCGAGAGGCTGTCATGTGGAGGATGCAGTGGGTTTGTTTTCAGTTGCTCTGGAAGGTTGGACCAGGACAAATGGGCTTGGATTACACGACAGATTTTGATTAAATGCAAGGAAGAATGCAATGGTGGCAAGAACTCTCCAGCAGTGGAACAGGCTGCCTTGGAAGGTGCAGGACTCTCCCCCACCAGAAGTCTTCAAGCAGAGGCTGGACCTCTACCACCATAGCTGCAGACAGCCTGCACTGGGCCAGTCCCTTCAATGTCCCAATGAAAAGGTTTTCAGGAGGACACGGGCAGAGCATTCATCTCGGGCAATGAATGCATGAGGAGCTTGCTCTGCGGCCATGCCACTCACAGCTGCATCTGACAGAAAGCGGAGCTGCCCAGAAGTCATGTGCCCTCTCCAAAAGAGGCTGGGCCGAGTTTGGGAGTTGCACCCAGAGCCAGATCGATTTGGAGATGCACAGTGAGGACTGCCCGGAATCCAAGGGGGTTGTCCTACAGGAAAGGGTTGTCCCCTTTCCTTTCCTGGTTCTGCAGAAGCAGAACCAGGCATTCCTTCCCTGCACCACAGCACCACCAAGGCTGCTGGTCAGAAGAAGGAACTGCAGGCACTTCCAACAGCAACTGCCAGCCAGCCAGCCAGCCAACCCAGTGCCAGCTCTCCAGACCCAGAGAGCTGGGAGAACCTGATGCAGCTATAATTTCTTACGCTTATGCCTTCTTTCCCGCTTGGCCTGGTGGCCCACAGTCATAAAAGTGGGATAACAATATACTAGGTGAGGATATTTTGGAAGGGGACAGAGAGGATGTGGATGAAACGCCTCTCAGGTATAGGCCTGAAATCTGTTGCAGCTGCCTCCCTGCTCCCTACAGCCTATGTGGTTCCTGCTGCCTGGCCTCCCAAAAGAAGAGCATCGCTAGCTTCTGCTATGCATCTTTGACACACAGCTTCCTAAGGACAATGCTGTGCATCTCTGGCAGAGCTGGAATGCGAACCCAGATGGTAAACAGTCTCATCAAAGATAAAGTCTTGGAACATACAGAAGAACAAGCCTGGCAGAGGGAGAGCCAGCACAGCTTCTGCAAGGGTTAAGTCTTGCCTCACAAATCCTTTTGAATTCTTTGAAAAGCTCAATAGGTATGTGGATGTGGGTGAACCCATGGGTATTTCATATCTGGACTTTTAGAAGGCATTTGACATGCTCCATCACCAAAGGCTGCTGAGAAAACTCCACAGTCAGGAAATAAGAGGACAGGTCCCCTCAAGGATTAGGAACTGGTTCAAGAACAGGAAACAGAGAGTGGGTGTCAATGGGCAATTTTCACAATGGAAAGTGTTGTGTGCCCCAAGGATCTGTCCTGGGACCGGTGCTTTTCAACATGTTCATAAATGCCCTGGAGTTGGGGATAAACAATGAGATGGCCAAGTTTGAGGTGACACTAACCTTTCCAGGTGGTGAAGTCCAGAAGGGATTGTGAAGAGCTACAAAAGGCTCACTCTAGAAACGTGCAGCAAAATAGCAGATGCACTTCAAACTAAGTAAGTATAAAGTAAAGCACATTGGGGCAATAAAAATATCAAAATTTCACATATATGTTGATGGGTTCTGAGCTGTCTATGATGAATCAGGCTAGAGATCTAGTGTGATCCAGTGAGCGGTGACTGTGACGAAGGCCAATTCCATGTTTGAGATAATCAAAAAAGGGACTGAGAATAAAACAGCAAATATAATGCCATTGTACAAATAGATGGCAAGGTCACACCTGGAGTATTGCATATAGTTCTGGTTGCCACATCTCAAAAAGGATATAGTGGAATTAGAAAAGGTGCAGAAGAGAGTGACCAAAATGATTGCTGGGCTGGAGCACCTCCCTTACGAGGAAAGGCTGCAGCGTTCAGGGCTCTTCAGTCTAGAAAAAATGCACCTGAGAGGGCACATGATTGTGATGTAAAAAATTATACATGGGCTGGATGAAAGGATGTTCTCTTCCCTCTCCTACAACACCAGAACCAGAGGACATCCACTAAAATTAAGTGGTGTTAGAACAGAGAAAAGACAGTATTTCTTTACCCAGCAAATAATCTGTGGAACTCCTTGCCACAGGATGCAGCGATGGCACCTGGAAAGGGGATCGGACAGATTTATGGAAGAAAAATCCTTCACAGGATACAAGTCATAAGTTCTAGAGCAGGGGTGTCCAAAGTTTTTGGCAGGAGGGCCACATCATCTCTCTGACACTGTGTTGGGGGCCGGGGGGAAAAAAATTAATTTACATTTAAAATTTGAATAAGTTTACATAAATGAATATATTAAAGATGAACTTATATGAATGAATGAAGGTCTTGCAATAGCTCAAGGCCTATAAAAGGCCTTGAACAAAGCAAGGCTGGCCTTTCCTTTGCTGCTGCTACTGTATCACAGACGTGAAACAGCAAGCAGTGGAAGGAGCCCTTATCCCACAGCTCACGTGAGAGGTCAAACAGTCACACTGAAAGCAGTTGCGATGGGCCAGTGCGGGCTCCAGCAAATCTCTGGAGGACCAGAGGCTCACTGGAGACTGGGGGCTCTCTGAGGGCTGCATTGGGAGTCCTCGAGGGCCGCAAGTGGCCCCAGGGCCGGAGTTTGGGCACCCCTGTTCTAGAGGGAGCCTATCTCTAAATACCAGGTGCAAGGAAGTGGAGACAGGATGCAGGCATCTGATGGGCCACTGTGAGATCCAGGAAGCTGAGCGAGATGGGCCTTGGACCAGATCCAGCAGGGCTCTCCTGTTATTGTGCAAAACCACCTGGTAGTGGTTTTGCACACGGCCAGGTAGAGATTTGCAAAAATGGAAATGGGCTGCAAAGGTGTCATGACAAGCCGCAGCCCCACCCTGTTCTGCACTGCTCAGAGCTCCCCAGGAATCCCAGCAAGTTCTGGGCACCCCATCTTAAGGAGGAGAATGGGAAGCTGGAGCAGGTTCAGAGAAGGGTAGTGAAGATGGCGGGGAGCCTGGAAACAGAATCCTGTGGGGAACATTATAAGAACTGGCTATGTTTAGCCTGGAAAAGAGGCAAGGAGAGAGACGACAGCTGTCTTCAAGTGTCTGAAGGACTGTCATGTGGAAGAGGACTTGAGGACAGGACTGAAGCCACTGGACTGAACTTCGGGGAAGGAAATTTAGCTTGGACACAAGGAAGTCTTGTGACTCACTGTCCGGCATTGGAACAGCCTCCCTCATGAAGCTGTGGGCTCTGCTTCACTGGAGGTTTCCAAGCAGAGGCTGGACGGCTACCTGTCAGGGACGCTGTAGCAGTTGCCTGCACTGAGCAGGGGGCTGGACTAGATGACCTCTAAGATACCTTCTAACTCTAGTATTCTATGATCCCAAGGATTCCTGTTCTGTTCAAAGGCATATTTGCAAGCACCTGAGAAAAGCAAAGTGCAGCAGCATTGCATTCCAGAAAATGCCAACCTCTAAATTGAGTGCCTGCCTGTGCTGGAAGAGCTTGACAGTGAACCAACCCTAGAAGAACTTCACGTGGCCCTGGACTCCCTTGCCTTTGGCAAGGCACCTGGAAAAGACAGCATCCCTGCTGAAGTCCTAAAATGCTGCAAAGAGATCATCGTCACTGAGCTGCATGAAATCCTCTGTCTCTGCTGGAGAGAAGGTGGAGTACCTCAAGACATGAGGGATGCAAACATCATCACGCTGTACAAGAACAAAGGTGACGGGTGACTGCAACAACTACCGCGGCATCTCTCTCCTTAGCGTTGTAGGAAAGCTGTTTGCCCGAGTTGTACTAAAGAGGCTCCAGGTACTTGCAGAGAGCGTCTATCCAGAATCGCAGTGTGGATTCCGAGCCAACAGGTCCACCACTGATATGGTATTCTCCCTTAGACAACTGCAGGAGAAATGCAGGGAACAACGACAGCCACTCTTTATAGCCTTCATAGATCTCACAAAGGCTTTCGACCTGGTCGGCAGAGACGGCCTCTTCAAGATTCTCCCCAAGATTGGATGTCCACCCAGGCTCCTCAGCATCATCAGATCTTTCCACAAGGACATGAAGGGCACTGTTGTCTTCGATGGCTCCACATCAGACCCTTTTGACATCTGAAGCGGAGTGAAGCAGGGCTGTGTTCTTGCACCAACCTTGTTTGGGATTTTCTTTGCTATCCTGCTGAAGCAGGCCTTTGGAACTGCAACAGAAGGCATCTATCTCCGGACCAGATCAGATGGAAAGCTCTTCAACCTCTCCAGACTGAGAGCAAAATCCAAAGTCCAGCTGAAATGTCTGCGTGACTTCCTCTTTGCCGACGATGCAGCTGTCACTACCCACTCTGCCAAAGATCTCCAGCAGCTCATGGATCGTTTTAGCAAGGCCTGCCAAGATTTTGGACTGACAATCAGCCTGAAGAAAACACAGGTCATGGTTCAGGATGTGAACTCACCTCCCTGCATTACAATCTCTGAGCATGAACTGGAGGTTGTCTATGACTTTGTGTACCTTGGCTCAACGATCTCCGACACGCATTCTCTCAATACCGAGCTAAACAAGCGCATCGGTAAAGCAGCTACCACGTTTTCCAGACTCACAAAGAGAGTCTGGTCCAACAAGAAGCTGACGGAACATACCAAGATCCAGGTCTACAGAGCTTGCGTCCTGAGTACACTTCTGTACTGCAGCGAGTCATGGACTCTTCGCTCACAACAGGAGAGGAAACTGAGCGCTTTCCAAATGCGCTGCCTCCGACGCATCCTCGGCATCACCTGGCAGGACAAAGTTCCAAACAACACAGTCCTGGAACGTGCTGGAATCCCTAGCATGTATTCACTGCTGAAACAGAGACGCCTGCGTTGGCTTGGTCATGTCGTGAGAATGGATGATGGCCGGATCCCAAAGGATCTCCTCTATGGAGAACTCGTGCAAGGAAAGCGCCCTACAGGTGGACCTCAGCTGCGATACAAGGACATATGCAAGAGGGATCTGAAGGCCTTAGGAGTGGACCTCAACAAGTGGAAACCCTGGCCTCTGAGCAGCCCGCTTGGAGGCAGGCTGTGCAGCATGGCCTTTCCCAATTTGAAGAGACACTTTGCCAACAGTCTGAGGCTAAGAGGCAAAGAAGGAAGGCCCATAGCCAGGGAGACAGGCCAGGGACAGACTGCACTTGCTCCCGGTGTGGAAGGGATTGTCACTCCCGGATTGGCCTTTTCAGCCACACTAGACGCTGTGCCAGAACCACCTTTCAGAGCGCGATACCATAGTCTTTCGAGACTGAAGGTTGCCAATACAAATACAAAATTCAGACTCGGAGTCTCGGGTGCAAACCTACAGGCACCACTTGGGATTTTGAATTGAAGACCTGATCTCCGCACTGGAAACACACATGCCTCCATGTCCTGTCACAGCTGGGTTTAGAGCGCCAACAGCAGGTGCCATCACAAGAAAGCGCCAAAGCCAGGCCTTCAACAACAGTCAGTGAGGGAGCCGGACACCAGCAGCTTCTCAAGACCAGTCGACAGCAGCCAGGGGCAGGGCAGGGCTGGCCTCAAGTTCAGCCCCTCGCATCCAAGGCAACTCTGTGTCTCCGAGCAGTGTGGGGCAGTGGTCAGAGGCATAAGGTCCAACCCCTGCTCAGCCATAAAGCTCCTTCTGGGTGCCCCACTGGGCCAGTCTCAGCCCAGCCAACCTCACAGGGTTGTTGCAGGAAGAAAGCTGAACGAGAACCATGGGCGCCATCCTGAGCTCCCTGGGGGAAAGGCGGGCAAGAAGAAAAGAGAGGCCTTTCCCAAAATTCAGGGCCCACTCAGGACAGACAGCCTGGGGTCCCCAAATCCCAGTGTGAAGGCACAAATTCATGCCAGATGCTCAGTCACACAGCCCCACAGGAAAGGTGGCCTGGCAACTGAGGGTGTGGGGGGGGGAGGGCTTCACACAAGTCTCAAAGCAGAGCACTGTCAAGCAAGGAAAGCAATGATAAACGGGCAGTGCCTCTGAGCATGTGCAGAATGCTTTCCTTTCAGTCAGAACACTATTCTCACCCCCACCTCAGGAAACCAGAGGGCAAAACTCCCACCCAGGGAAACTCTGGTTGGAGGCTCAAGAGCATCTGGGAACTGCCCTCCCCCTCAGAACACAAGGCACAGCTGCCGCAGTGAGCGCCTTCCATCCACGGAGAAAGCCAAACTCCAGGAGGCCCTGGCTGCCTGCCAAGAAGTGCCCCCAGTCCTTGGAAGGTCCTCCTGCAGGAGTCCAGCAGCCACAGCTGCCACCACTCTGAGCCCCTCCCCTCAAAAGCCACTCATTGTGCAGGTGGGGAAGGCCAGAGGATTCTCTGCTGCAGGTGTTGCTCCCTCCTCTGCCTGGGTGGCAACATGCAGCCAGCGGCCCTTAAGGGAGCTCCAGAAACCGTGGCCAGGCCCCAGCATGGTGGTGAAGCACGGAGCAGCTGCTGCCGCTGCTGCTGCAGGGAAGGGGAAGAGCCCCTGGCCACGAAGGCCACGAAGAGGCAGACTGCACTGGGGCAGGCCTCTGGAGCAGGCAGACTGCAGCTCTGCACAGGGAGGCACCCCAGGAAACGTTCCGCTTGTCAGGAGAGCAGCTGCTCCCCAAAGAGCCCTCTCAGCTCTCTGCTTCGGACCTGAAAGGGGAAGTTCTTCCATTTTGGGACAAAAGTACTCTGTATGTGCTCCAGAGGCACTCTCTCCTTTAGGGATTCCCAGATTTCAGCGCCCACAGGCCTTTCCAACAGAGCATTTAAGTGCCGCACTGGGGGCCTGTCTTGTTCCCAGCAGGGAAAGGGGGGCACAGTCACATTCCAAGAGCAGTCAGGAAGACTTCTGGGGGCAGCAGCCTCCCCACTGGGGCGACTATTGTCCACCACCAGCTCAGGCAAGGGACCCAGTCTGGCTTGATCGAGGTTGAGCAGAGGCTCCGAGCTCATGTGGTCAGTCAAGGGGCAGCCAACTGGAGGCCGAATGGCGCTGAAGGAGCCCCAGGGGACTCTCCATTGAACAGCCTGCCCGCCTTCCGTTTGGGAAGCAACACAGCCAGTGCTGCCTGGCCAAAGCCGCTCCTCTGGGAGAAGGACCAAATCTCCAAGCCAGAGCCCAAGCAATGAGGAGCCAATAAATAAAATAATAATAATAATAATAATAAACTTTATTTATATCCCGCCCTTCTCCCCGAAAGGGACCCAGGGCGGCAGTCACAGGTTCCATGCGGACTGGCACATGGGAAGGGCCTTGGCCCTGTTAGGATAGAGGCCCCAAAGGAGAAGGAGGCCTCTCCAGCCCTCTCGGTGACCCTCCCATGCCCCATTACCCCGTGGACCAAGCTGGGAGAGAATGCGGTAGAGGTGGGGAAACGATACCCCCCACTCCTGCTCCATCTGGCTTATACTGTATCAGTTCCAGCAAGTAGAAACCCATGTGACCAGGTTAAAGCCTTATTTGCTAATGGGATTCCCTGCCACAGGATGCGATTACAGAGAATCATATAATTGGAAGGGAACCATAAGATCATCTAGTCCACCCTGCCTGTAGTGGGAAATCCTCTTACAGCATCTCCAGCAGGTGCTTTTGTAGAGCATCTGCTTGAAGATCTCCCAGTTATAGCCACAAACTTAAGAAGGCTTTGGGAGGAAGGAAGCCGCTCTCAACCAGGCCAGTTGGTGCCTCCTTTCTGTGGAACATAAGGACAGAAAGGAACATAAGGAACATAAGGAAAGAAAGGAACATAAGGAACATTATGTTCCTTTCTAAGGAACATAAACTGTGGCAAAAGAAATGTAAGAAGGTGATACTGGAGGCCAAGCGAGACTATGAGGAACGCATGGCCAGCAACATTAAGGGGAATAATAAAAGCTTCTTCAAATATGTTAGAAGCAGGAAACCCGCCAGAGAAGTGGTTGGCCCTCTGGATGGTGAGGGAGGGAAAGGGGAGATAAAAGGAGACTTAGAGATGGCAGAGAAATTAAATGAGTTCTTTGCATCTGTCTTCACGGCAGAAGACCTTGGGCAGACCTTGGGCTGCCCGAACGGCCCCTCCTGACCGAGGAGTTAAGTCAGACAGAGGTTAAAAGAGAAGATGTTTCAGACCTCATTGATAAATTAAAGATCAATAAGTCACCGGGCCCTGATGGCATCCACCCAAGAGTTATTAAGGAATTGAAGAATGAAGTTGCAGACCTCTTGACTAAGGTATGCAACTTGTCCCTCAAAACGGCCATGGTGCCAGAAGATTGGAGGATAGCAAATGTCACGCCTATTTTTAAAAAGGGAAAGAGGGGGGACCCGGGAAACTATAGGCCGGTCAGCCTAACATCCATACCGGGTAAGATGGTGGAATGCCTCATCAAAGATAGGATCTCAAAACACATAGACGAACAGGCCTTGCTGAGGGAGAGTCAGCATGGCTTCTGTAAGGGTAAGTCTTGCCTCACGAACCTTATAGAATTCTTTGAAAAGGTCAACAGGCATGTGGATGCGGGAGAACCCGTGGACATTATATATCTGGACTTTCAGAAGGCGTTTGACACGGTCCCTCACCAAAGGCTACTGAAAAAACTCCACAGTCAGGGAATTAGAGGACAGGTCCTCTCGTGGATTGAGAACTGGTTGGAGGCCAGGAAGCAGAGAGTGGGTGTCAATGGGCAATTTTCACAATGGAGAGAGGTGAAAAGCGGTGTGCCCCAAGGATCTGTCTTGGGACCGGTGCTTTTCAACCTCTTCATAAATGACCTGGAGACAGGGTTGAGCAGTGAAGTGGCTAAGTTTGCAGACGACACCAAACTTTTCCGAGTGGTGAAGACCAGAAGTGATTGTGAGGTGCTCCAGAAGGATCTCTCCAGACTGGCAGAATGGGCAGCAAAATGGCAGATGCGCTTCAATGTCAGTAAGTGTAAAGTCATGCACATTGGGGCAAAAAATCAAAACTTTAGATATAGGCTGATGGGTTCTGAACTGTCTGTGACAGATCAGGAGAGAGATCTTGGGGTGGTGGTGGACAGGTCGATGAAAGTGTCGACCCAATGTGCGGCGGCAGTGAAGAAGGCCAATTCTATGCTTGGGATCATTAGGAAGGGTATTGAGAACAAAACGGCTAGTATTATAATGCTGTTGTACAAATCTATGGTAAGGCCACACTTGGAGTATTGTGTCCAGTTCTGGTCGCCGCATCTCAAAAAAGACATAGTGGAAATGGAAAAGGTGCAAAAGAGAGCGACTAAGATGATTACGGGGCTGGGGCACCTTCCTTACGAGGAAAGGCTGCGGTGTTTGGGCCTCTTCAGCCTAGAAAAGAGACGCCTGAGGGGGGACATGATTGAGACATACAAAATTATGCAGGGGATGGACAGAGTGGATAGGGAGATGCTCTTTACACTCTCACATAATACCAGAACCAGGGGACATCCACTAAAATTGAGTGTTGGGCGGGTTAGGACAGACAAAAGAAAATATTTCTTTACTCAGCGTGTGGTCGGTCTGTGGAACTCCTTGCCACAGGATGTGGTGATGGCGTCTAGCCTAGACGCTTTAAAAGGCGATTGGACAAGTTTCTGGAGGAAAAATCCATTATGGGGTACAAGCCATGATGTGTATGCGCAACCTCCTGATTTTAGAAATGGGTTATGTCAGAATGCCAGATGCAGGGGAGGGCACCAGGATGAGGTCTCTTGTTATCTGGTGTGCTCCCTGGGGCATTTGGTGGGCCGCTGTGAGATACAGGAAGCTGGACTAGATGGGCCTATGGCCTGATCCAGTGGGGTTGTTCTTATGTTTCTGCAACTACCACGTTGGGGGTGTGGATGGGGGGGGTGTCACTCACTGCTGTCCTGCCCTGTTTGAGGGCTTCCTGTTGGGGCACCTGACTGGTTCAGTCTCAGAACCTTTCTTGGCACATCACACACATACAGAACACAAACAGTCAATCTGCAGACTTGAAGAATAGCTGATTTCTTGAATGTTAGAAGATCCAACCCATTCTCTGATACTATTGACTGAGCTGCATATGTAAGGAGATGCTTTAGAAAAGCCCCCAAAGTCTCAGTGAAAGCCGGATCCTCAGTGACAACAAATTCTTCAGCTGAATATCGTCTGAACAGCCTGCCCACTTGTTCAAATAGGGGGCTGAGTATTTCTTAGCGGTTCAGAGCGGTTCGTCCCGCAAGTCTCTGTTCAGCTATTTAAAGGTCTGGCAGGTGGCTGGCCCTGAAACCCCCCACCCCCGCCACGCCTTGGAAAGCCACGACCTCGCCTCACCCTGCCTCCCAAGGGCTCCGTTACAGGTGCTCTGCACATGCTCAGAGTTTCCTGCTGCTGGAAATGTTTCCAATAGCGAGAAACTGAGCAGGCGCAGAGCGCTTTTCTCTCTCGCCCGCTGACCTGGGCTTGGGCAGCCAAGGGTCCCTGACCTCTTGGGGGGGGGGGGTAACCACACCAAAGGCCCGGATCTCAAGAGAGCAACGAGAAAGGACGCGGGCGGTCCGAGGAGCGCGGGGGCTGCCGGATCGCGCCCCCGCCCCTTCACTCTCGGCAGTTCCCTGCAAAGGCCCCTGCGCCCCCCCGTCGGCTCGGGCTCTCCCGCTGCCTGCCTGGAGAGCGGCGCCCCGCGCCCCTCCTGCCTCCTTGGGTCCCCGTCCCGATCCTCGCCGAGAGCGCCGCTCCGCCGACGGGACGAGGAGCCTCCCGGCGGAACGGCGGGCCGGGCCGGGGCGCGCTCACCTGGCTGGCGGCGTCCGGCTGCAGGCCGGCCGGGCGGCTCAGCGCGTCCAGCCGGCAGGCCAGGCGCTCGACGCGGGCGCGCAGCTGCTGGTTCTCCAGCTGGAGCTCGGCCAGGGAGCGCAGCACGTCCGCCTGGAAGGCCTGCACGTCGGCCTGGATCTCGCGCACGGCCCCGCGCAGCGTCTCCTCGTAGCGGCCCAGCGCCTCGCGCACCGTCGGGCCGCCCTCCATTGCGCCTCGCCCGCTCGCCCCGCAGCCGTCGGGCTTTTTATCGCCTCGACCCGCCCCGCCCCCGGCAGCAGCTGCGGCACGCCTGGCGGCCGGCCGAGCCCTGCAGGCACCTGCGCTCCGAGGGAAGCCCCTCGCTCGACGGGCCGCCCCTGCGCGCCCAGCTCCTCCCAGGCGGGGGGGGGGCGCCTGGCCGAGAGCCCGGGGGCGCGCGTGCCCGGCCCGTGTGCGGCCTCCGCGGCCCGAAGCGACGCCGCCGGGACCCTGCTACCGCGCGCCGGCCTGGGCGGCCGGCGACCGCGAACGGGGCTGGCGGGACGCCCGCAGGAGCTGCAGCCGCCGCTCCAGGCGCTGGGCGTCCGGCTGCAGGCCATGGGCCCCTCCTGGGCGTCGAGGCGGGAGCACACACTTTCCGGAGAGGAAGGGGGTGGGTCCCAAAAGCGAGGCTGCTGGGGTCGTTTGTGGCCTGGCCTCTGTCTTCCGGGGTGTCGGCTCTCTCAGCAGCGGACCTCCCCAGCCTCATATCGACATCCCACCACCAGAGTTCTGTGGCCCTCGCACCTGGAGAGGTCTCCCAGTGGAGGCGAAGCCGAGGACTCACACTCGCTGGGCCTGGCTGCAGCAGGGCTGTCCGGTCCCACCCTCTCAACCACAAGGATGGCACAGGAGATTCTGTCAAATGCCTTGTGGAAGTGTAGGTGTCCTCCGCCCACAGTGCCCTTGTGGGGGTGAGAGTCATCTGGCACAACTTGTCCTCGAAATCAACCCCTTGTTTCCTAAGTGCTCCGTAATGTAGTTTATTTAACAGTTTCAGACCAGCGTAAAAGTAACAGTACAGCTTTACAAACATATCGTATCATAACAGTCATAACCAATCTCAAGGGCAACTTAAAAGGAGCAGGAAAAAAATTGATCATATATTTCAACAGAATAATACTTTAAGATTAAACTATGATTTACTGTTCGTTAATAAATCTGTAAAACCCTGTTATGCGAAATTAATTTTTAAAATAAACTAAAGTCCATCAACATAATAAAAACATTCATCCAATTTATTCAATCAGGTAAATAAAGGAGCCTCACGTGTCAATAACTCCTGGGCTAAATAAGGAACGCATCATCTTTAGTCCCAACCCAGTATGTAGTGGTTGGGTTGGCATCCGATAGAAGCAAAGAGGTATAATTTTGACTCGTACGGCCTGATAATCTCTTCAATAATGGGGAGATAAGCTCAGCGCAGATGTCTTTATAAAAAGAGCATCTCAATAAGACATGTTCGATAGCCTCTATTTGCTCAGCACATGGGCAGAATCGCTCAGAATATGGTATTTTCTTATAACGGCCCTCCAATACCGCTGAGGGTAGCCCCCGACAGCGAGCTAGTGTAAAAGTTCATCTGTATTTTAGTACTTCTAATGATGAAGATAGGATACTGGAATAGCTAGATACCTGAGGTTCTCAGAAATATAAAATCCTCTTACGCTACTCAGGTCACTTTGGCGTTCACTATCTATGACCCTCTGACTAATAATTCTTCTGGCCTGCTCCATACCCAGGCTGAGTAGGGAGATCTGGGAGAGTCCTAGGGAGGTCAATTTTGACTCAGTTAATTGAATCCATTTGGGTTGAAAACTATCCTGGAAAATTAGTCCTAATTAGAAAATTAGGGCAAGACCATTGGAAGTCGAATGAAGCCTTAACCAGTAAGAGAATATTGTTATCCATACTCTGGCCTCTATCTTAATTTGCCCTGTCTCAAATCACAACATAGAGTTTGAGATACTTCTAGGCATCCCCAGTGCGGCCTGAAGAAACTTAGAGTGAACACGTTCTAAGGTTCTAATATTAGGTGCAGGCCCCAGTTGTGCCCCATATAATAACTGGGATAAAACTTTAGCTTGAAAAAGCTTGAGGGCTGCAGGAAAATATTGTCCTCCTTTGGCAGACATAAATTGTAGAATTGCTGAGGAACTTCTCTGTGCACTTAATGCTACCTGTTCCCCATGAGCGCTCCTCGAGCTGTTCGACTGGAATATTACACCCACATATTTAAAATGAGTTACTTGCTCTATTTTATGGTTTTCAATCCACCAAGAGTAGGTCTTTGGTCTCTTATAATTTTGGTTTTATGAAAATTAATTATCAGAGTTCTCTTTAAAGTTTAAAGCCAGGGCCCTCAGAGCTCATTTGAGACCAGTTGGGGTTCTAGAAAGTAATGCAGCATCATCAGCATATAGCAAGGTCGCTATATGCCTCCCTGCCATTTTAGGAGGAGCCTAAGTGCTCACTGACAGTCCACTTAATAACCTGTATCAGTATCTTTCTGGGTATTGACATCAGGCAGATTGGTCTGTACTTTCCTGGATCTTCGTTTTTCCCCTTTCTAAAGGCAGGAGCAACATTTGCTCATTTCCTGGCCCCTCACTGGTCCTCCAGGAGCCCTCAAAGATGGCAGGCAGTGACTCTGAGATCACACCTGAACGTTCCTCCACTGGGGTAGAATCCATCTGGTCTTGGAGACTTCTGCGCATTGCTAGTGAGGAGGTGTTCCCTTATCGTCTCTTCCCTCTTCCTGAACTGTGATTTCCCTGTCTCGTTAGCGCAGCTGTGGTGAGGTGGGGCCCCCTTCACCTTGTGGGATGCAAAGCAAGGACTGGGTGCCTCGGCCTCCTCTGTGTGGTCTGCTTCCCTGCATTGCCTCCTCTAAGCAGCAGGCCTTGCCCTTCCTTGGCCTTTGTCATTTTTCTTACATAGCCAAGAGAAAGAGAGATGTCGATGTCTCCTGCAAGCCTCTGTCCAGGGTGGGCTTTCTTTTCCTGGCACGGTCTCTGCAGGTGTGGACAACATCTGCACACAGCTCCTCTGCTGAGTGGCCCTCCTGCTTCTTGCAAACACTCTTCTTGCTTCTCAAATGTTCACAAAACTCTCTTTTTTGGTCTCCTAGTTCTTCCTCTCATAGAAACAGTTTGCCACGGTGTCTTGGACATTGTTCAAAATGCCCCACCTCTCTGGGATTCTCTTCTCCTTTAGAAGCCCTTGTCACAGAATGCTTCTTTCAGCCCAGTCCTGTAGTCCAGACAAGCCAGCACATCTCCAAGTGTGCCAGTACAACGACAACCCTGCTGGCACTGAAGTCTGCCTGCTGAAAGGCATGCCATAAGTGCCAGCACAATGCCAGAAAAATGCCATGTCGATGTAGTTTGGATGCTGGTGCAGTTCCACCAGCAGAGAGGAGATGGGGGGGGGAGCAGTTGTCAGGTGCCATGTCCTTACCTCCCCCCCCCCCCAGTTCGGACCATAAACAGGCTGCTGATGCTGCCCAAAAGGCACTCCGCCAGTGACAGAGCCAGCACAGGCAGGAGTAGTCTCCTAAGGAACTGTAGAGAGGAAGGGGAACAGACAGGTGGAGGCCAGAGACTCATGTGCTGGTGCAGGTGTGATGCCTGTGGACAGCCGTGATGCCCTATAGGAATCCCTAGAGGTCCCTATGGAAAGGGGCCATAATTTCTAAATCTTAGGATTGTAAGCAGCAAGTGGTTCCATTTTCAAGAAATCCCAGAGGGAGGAGAGGAATTTGCATCTTAAAATTGAAAAACAAGCCCCTTGACATTTAGCGTGCATTGCAGTGAAATAAGGCACTAGAATTTAATGTTGCCAGAGTTCATGGGAAGAGCCAGAGGTGGTCCAAATTGCCCTTTCAGTGTGATGGCCAGTCCCTTCCGTGTGCTGATGGATGGCACTTCACCACCGCCTTGGAAAGGGCAGCCATCAACACAAGGGCCATTTCCAGCCTCCTGCTCACACCCCCATCTTGTCAGAGGAGCATCACGCCATCTCAGAATGCGAACAAACAGAATGTTACGGGGGGGGGGCAAGCAGAGAAGACACAAACACCCCCAAAGATGGGTCCTGCTTTGGCCCCCCCCCCCCGTTTCAGAGGTGGCCTGCCGAGAGGGGTAGGAAGAATCTTATTCCAGCCTAGGTGAGCGACTTCTGTCTGAGTGGCCCCTGAGGTGGCTGGCACATAGGCTCCTTGCCCTCCGTGTGCCCAGAGTCCCCCTCCAGAGGAAATAGTTCTGTCCTTGGTGTGGAGGTCACAGAGACCCCAGGAGGACAATGGAACAGGTGGTGGGATTTGTCCCTGCCTGAAAACCCAGATATTGCCAGGGGTTAGGGCTTTCCAGGTGGTGGGTCCTGCTTTGTCGGGCCTGGACATCAAAAAAGAACATTTCCAGTGCTTGAGGCTGCAGATTGCAGGGGAAGCTGCCCCCCTTCCTGGATGGCCCCAGCCCCTTTCTCTGTAAGGGTGGAAGTGACTGGCAAGAACTGGAAGTAAGGATGAGCCCCTTTAGCCTTGGGAAGGGACAAGTGGGTGAGAATTCTCTCTCTCTCCCCCGCCCGTTGGGGGCAGTGATGGGTGTGTTGTGGCAAGCAGGCCACTCCCCACATGGGTCTCACTGCTGGCTGCCAGCATGTCCATATAGCTGGACCTTGTGATCCAAGCCAGGGAGTCTTCTGCCTGCAGCCAAGTCCTTGTTCTGTTTGAGCAGTGTCAGTCGGATGAGGGCTTCTGCCTTCCTGGGTCTGTTTTTCCTGCAGCAGCCGGAGGGCAGCTTTGGAGATAGAGCCTCCCAAGAGACCCTCCACTCCCCCCCCCCCGTGCCATGTGTGGGACCAGCCTGTTCTCTTCCCAGCATGCCCAGCAGCCCTCTGCTCCAGAGTCAATATTTACTGGAGGTTGCCATGTGCAACACCAGAAAGGTTACCGGGAACTCTGCCTGCAGAAAGTGGAGGAGGCATTTCAAAATCTCTCCCTGACACCCCCCTCCTCTGCAGAGCACACAGCTGCCACCACCCTCAGCTTCCTTCCTAGGAGAGAGGCACAAAGGGGACGGAAGGTGCCCTCTCGGGCCCTGCCAGGGATAAGCAGTATGGAGGGGGAGCTCGATAAGCCCCCCAGCTTTCAAAACAGAAATGTTGCACACGTCTCCCCCCCCCCCCCAGTATAAAGTGACAGGGTCCAGGCAATGAGGTTGGGTCACCAGTGAGAGAGAGAGCAAGCCCAAGCAGACTTCCTTGACTAGTAAGGAGGAGGGAGGAGTGAATGCCAAGGGTAGGTGCCCCTAGCAGGCAGTGGAGCCGCCACCCTACAGTGATGGATTCTGGTGCTCTCAGAGGTGCTGCCAACTGACAGGACCCTTCCCTGCTGGGCCCCCAGCTCAGTCTAGAGAGGATGCCACTCAGGCACCTGTGGAAGCCCTTGGCTGTGGCGGCTCCAGTCCAGTCCACTATCTGTGTGCCCTTGTGGCAGCTCCGGCAGGCCACTCTGGGGCAGGAGCCCAGCTGCAGGTCTAGCACAAGGGGCAGGCTGAAGACTAAGTCGAAGTCCATCGGATGGGTGGGTGGTGTGAATGATGACCCACAAGTCTCCTCCCGCCTGCCCATGTCACTAGGCTTCATCCTGACTAGAAGACACCCCCCCACCCGTGACCTGCCAATCGGAGCGTGACAAGGCGGAGGCCTGGTAGAAACCAGGCAAGAAAGAGAAGCAAAGCAGCCCTCCCTCCTCTCAGTGGAAGCTGCTGGGCCAAGCTGGGGCTGACTGAAGGGCTCACCCTGGAGAATCCCTGCATGGCCCCTGGGGAAGTGGGTGCCTCTGAGGCAGCTTTTGGGGTCTACCATGTGTCACTGAGACTTGGGGGGCCTCAACTGCAACCCCCTCTCCCAGCTGAGAGACTGCACTGGGGCTCCAACTTGGGGAGGCCCCATGGCTGGGCAGAGCGGGGTGTGAAAGAGGTCTCTGCAGTGCTGAGCAGCACGGAGGAGCTGGAGGGCTTTTTTCTCTTTCCCTCGTCCCAGAGCTTGAGGTGCCACAGCAGAGTGGGTTGGAGGAGAGCCAAGAAAACAGAAAGAAGATCCTTATCCAGGCAGTGGCAGTGCCCTGTATGGCAGTGCCGTGACGTCACCACAGCTGAGACTTCGATGCCTGCTGCTGGCCTGGAGCTGGCGCTTTGCAGACTTCACGAACCGTCACTGGGGGTTAGAACATCAGAACAACCCCACTGGATGCCTCAGGAGCACACAAGTCAGCAGGAGACCTGCATCCTGGTGCCCTCCCTGCCTCTGGCATGCTCACAAAGCCCATTTCTACAATCAGGAGGTTGCACATACACATCATGGCTTGTATCCCATGATAGATTTTTCCTTCAGAAATTTGTCCAATACCATTTTAAAGGCATTTATGCAAGACGCCATCACCACAACCTGTGGCAAGGAGTTCCACAGGCCAACTACACACTGAGTAAAGAAACCCTTTACTTTTACTACACACACTTTTGTCTGTCCTAACTTTCCCAACACTCAATTTTAGTGGATGTCCCCTGGTTCTGGTGTTGAGTGAAAGAGAAAAGAGCATCTCTGTATCCATTCTATCCTTCCTGTGCATAATTTTGTATGTCTCAATCATGTTCCCCCCAGGCGCCTCTTTTCTAGGCTGAAGAGGCCTAAACACCGTAGCCTTTCCTCATTAGGAAGGTGTCCCAGCCCAGTAATCATTTTAGGGCACAATCCAACCCTTGACTTAGGCTGGCGCAAGTCCCTTGCACCAGCCCAGGAGGGTTGCAAATGTGCCGTAAGGCATGATTGTGCCTCCTCAGGAGTCGGCTAGACAAGCGCAGAGAGGCAGGGAGGAGGTGGGAGGGAGGCGTTCCTGGGTGGGGGGAGGTCAGGGGGTGGGCGGCCCTAGGGACAGGCGGGCGGGCAGGGAGTGGGAGGTGGGGCTGGGAGCCAGCAGTTATGCCGGATCCCAGCCCCCGTTCCCGGGGATAACAGAGCAGCTTCAAGTCGCTCCGCTCTCCTCTGACTTGCGTCACCTCGAGGTGGCGCAAGTCCAAGGAGACCCATAGGGGAAAGGGTGCCTTTCCCAGATGTAAGGGGAAAAGTTTCCCCTTGCCTCTGGCTGAGCCGCTTTTGGCCCCTATTCTGCGCTGGATACAGCGCGAGCCTCCTGGCTTGCCTGTTCCAGTGCAGGGTAGGATTGTGCCCTTAGCTGCTCTCTTTTGCACCTTTTCCATTTCCACTATGTCTTTTTTGAGATGCGGCGACCAGAACTGGACACAATACTCCAGGTGTGGCCTTACCATCGATTTGTACAACGGCATTATAATACTAGCCGTTTTGTTCTCAATACCCTTCCTAATGATCCCAAGCATAGAATTGGCCTTCTTCACTGCCGCCGCACATTGGGTCGACACTTTCATCGACCTGTCCACCACCACCCCAAGATCTCTCTCCTGATCTGTCACAGACAGCTCAGAACCCATCAGCCTACATCTAAAGTTTGGATTTTTTGCCCCAATGTGCATGACCTACATTGAAGCGCATCTGCCATTTTGCTGCCCATTCTCCCCTACCACTCTGCCCCACAGTCCCTGGCCCCCTTCCCCCTTCCCCCCTCCCCCTCCCCCTAACCCTGCCCCTCCCCCACCACTCTGTCCCACAGCACTCCATTTTGTGTTCAGGGCAGCCTGGGCTTTTGGGGTGCTGGCTGCATGTTTCACGCAGGGCCAGGCCCAAACCCAGTGACACCTAAGGCAGCCTGCCAAATGCTGCCCCCTTACCTGGCAGTGCACGAGCCTCTGCCCCTCCCACTTTCCAGTGTTCTAGCTCAGTTCTCTTCTCCCATCCACTTTCCTCCTCTTCTGCTCTGTTCCTGTCTTCATTTCCAGTCTAGGGAGTGGGAGGAGGGGGGAACTGTGGAGGCCCAAAGGCAGACAGAGATGGACACCCCCATCAATCTGCTGCCTGAGGCAACCACTTCACCTGGCCTCATGGATGGGCTGGCCCTGGCAACCAGTGTGCCAGAATGATGCTCCAGTGCAACCTGTGTGCCAAAGTGAAAGCACTGGCTACTCTGAGTCTTATCCTGTCCCTCTGGATAGCTGTTCTTCAGACCTTGTCCCCGTCTGGCTTTCATGCTGCTCCACACCCCCAGTTCTCCTGGGGGGTGTTGTGCTCAGTAGCATCCAACAAAGCATTGACAGCAACACAGCACAGTTCCCTGCTGGCTGCTGCAGGGTTCAACTGGTAGAGATGAATGAGGGGAGCAGTGAGGCCACAGCACTGCTGTTGCAGGCTTGGAGGTGGCCAGCACTTGCCCTCCTGTCTTCTGGTGCGTACCTGGGTCCAGGGATGTGCCGGAGCCACAGCTTTGAGTCTTAGGTCTTTACCCCCTTTACTTGATTTGCAGAGTTACCCTGTGCATGCCCGATCTCGTCTGATCTCAGAAGCTAAGCAGGGTCAGGCCTGGTTAGTACTTGAATGGGAGAATACCTGGGAATACTGGGTGCTGTAGGCTTATACCAGAGTCTTTCGAGACTGAAGGTTGCCAACCAAGCGAGTCATAACGGCCATCACAACTCGTCCAGAGACCTTTTTAGTCATTTTGACTGAGTCTTTTCAAAAAGCTGCAAGTCAGGTGCAGCTCTACAGGAAAACAGGGAGGTGTTGGTGGGGTGTGTCTGTGTTGGAGTTGTCTTTGAACAGTGCCCTGATGTTCCCATCCCATCTGCCACCAGTGACGTGGTGAAGTCCTTCACTTCAAACGCCCTTTTCGTTTCGCTGATGTACAAAAGCTCTGCTGTTATGCAGGTGAGTGCAGCAGTGCAGAAAGTGATCGGTCCCCACCGAGCACCCAGCAGCATGTCATGGACGGACCAGCAGGGAGGTGTCCAAGCTCAGCAAGGCAGGAAGGGGTGGGCAGCAGAGGAGGGTGAGCAGAAGTAGCAGGTGGGGGGCCGGGTCACCCACAGCAGCCAGGAGGCTTAGGGCCCAATCCTCTGCAGTTCTACTCAGAAGGTTTCCCTTCTCCTTTTTGATGGCAAGGAAATGCCTTCCCTTCCCCCCCCCCCCGGCTATCCAGGCACATTATCCTATCGAAAGAACACCCTCCACATCCATTGGGCTCCTTGTTCTCCCCTCCCTTGTCCAGGGGAAAAAAATCAGGCCATCCATTCGGCCAGTCGATTGTTCCTTCTGAGATGGACAAGAGAGCCCGCTCCCCTCATGCCCTGGCTGTCCCCATCTTCTGGTTCCTCCCCCAGCCTTGTGCAGCCTCTCTTCTCCCCCCAGCCCCTGCCTCCTGGAACCAGTCTACCCTCCTCCCACCAATTCTGCTGCTTCGCTGGTTTGGATGCTGGCTTCCAGATCACTCACAAGGTCTTATGGGTCTATGTGGCAAAAAAAAGAGGCACACACCCACCCAAGTCTTGGGCCCAATGATGAGTCTTTGTGACTCGAGCAGCTACTAGCCATGAACCTCAAGGACCACCAGTGGAACATGAATCACTAGTTGAAAAATGCTGTTCTAAGCCAGCATAGGGAGCAGCCACAAATGAGGAACAACCCGTGTCTTGGGAGGGTCCTCCAACTCAAGCAGGCTTCACACAGTGGAGGCAGCTGACTCAGCCTTCCTTTTGTAGTATCTGGATGCTGCTGTCTTGGGCTGAAATTCTATGCACATGTTCCTTAGAGTAAGCACCACTGGACACAATGGGACCTGCTTCTGAGTAGACATGCATGGGCTTGTGATGTCAGAGTGATTTCAAAACCTCTGTGCCCATCTGACTCCAGGCTCCACAGTGATTAGGTGAAATGCCTGCTTGTTTCCCCCAAGGAAACCTCTGGACGTTTGCAATGCTCCCTTTGACTTCCCGGAGAGCCGCACAAGCCCTGGTTGCTGAAACCTCTGGGTGTGGCACGCCCCAGCTAGTTGTCTCCTCCTTCACTCTCACCTGCTTTGTTCCCTGGACCACAGCTCATCCTGCCCGCCGGCCCGCTTCCAGCCCTAGGTGGGAGGCGTTCAGGTTTGCAGGTCCTGAACAGGTCATGAGTGGAAGCCTGGAAGGGCCAAATGGCAAGGCGCTTCCTTCAGGAAATGGAAGTCTTGCCCCAATAGGAAGGAAGGCAAAGTAAGTGCAAGCAGGGATCCTTGAAGGGATCTCATCTCAGCAGGAACCAGGAAACAAGGAGCATACAACTGGCAGCAGCGAGGCAAGCAACGGAAACAACATCAGAAGCCTGCTGAGGCGTTAATGACGGGTTTGAGCCCCTCTTCAAGTCCCTGGTGTGACCCATTTGGTATTATGTGTCCCCCTCAGGCCACCTGACCTCAAGGGCACCCAAAAGGGGCAAGTGACTTCTTCAGAGATAAGACTGTGGCACTTTGGACTCTTTGGCTTGGAAACAAAGAGGGGACATCACTGTGACTTCTAACATTATGCCCAGAGAGAAGCTCGTCTCCTTCACTCACAGCACACGGGCTGGGGGTCATTTGCTGGAACTGAGTGCCTGGAGAGTTGGAGAGCGGCCTAAGGTATTGGGGCTCTGTGGGCTAGAAAGAAGGCACCTGGGGGGGCATGACTGAAACATATAAAATGATGCATCAGAAGGGTAGAGTGGATAGAGGGGTGTTCTTTTCCCTTTCCCACAACACCAGAACCAGGGGACATCCACTCAAATTGAGTGCCAGGACAGTTAGAACAAAGGAAGATATTTCTTTAACCAGCATGTAATTAATCTGTGGAACTCTCTGCAACTCAATCTGTGGAATTTCCCACAGAATGTGGTGATGGTGTCTGGCCAAGATGCCTTTCAAAGGGGACTGGACAAATCGATGAAGGAAAAGTCCATCACAGGTGACATGATGACTGGATGTAGTCTCCAAGTTTTGGAGGGAGCCTGGCCCTGAATGCAAAGCACCAGGAAACAGGTCTCTTGTCTTCTGCACCCCTAAGGTGGGCTCCCGCGAGATGCAGAAAGCTGGACTAGATGGGCCCTGGGCCTGACCCAGCAGGGCTCCCCTTGTTCTTAGTCAGGATGGAGAAAAGAAGACCCTTCTTCACACAGCATGTAATTAATCTGTGGCTTTTTCCTAGGAGATGGTGATGGCCACAAGCTCAGATGGCTTTAACAAGGGACCAGATGTCTGTCACTGGCCACAGGTCATGCTGGGCTCTGTGCTGTGTTCCTGTTCAGTGATCTGTACCTTTGAATACCAGGCACAGGGAGGGAGGAATGCTGGCAGGAGAGTCTGCCTCTCCCAGATGCAGCTGTGGGGCACCTTGAAAAAGAGGGTGTTGGACTGGATGGGCCTCCTTGGGCCTGATCCAGCAGCCAAGCTGCTCTTATCTTCCCACCCTCTGCTGTCTCCCATGTGTCAGTGTCTTGATTGCAGGCCCTTGGGAGCAGGGACCCAAAGGTACACTGCTCCAGGTGCACTGCCGATGCCTTAGGAATATTGTCACTATCTTCACTTCCTTCCTCAGAGCCACACAGCTGAGCTGTGGGACTGAAGCAGGGTGCAAGCCTGCCAGGACCCCCCCTGGGGTTTTTCTCCCGGGTGGGGTTTCTGACCCATGCCTCTTCCAACAGGTTTTGCCAGTCCAGTCCAGAGTGCTGGTGGTCACTGAGAGGAGGGTGTCCCCTGGTTGTGAGTCCAGCCCAGCTGAACACTCCCTGACTCTCCTTGGGTCCAAAGGAGGCAACTGGAGCCCCGCCTGAGATCCCCCACGGCACCCCTTCCTGGCAAGTAGCTGCCTCCAGCAAACTCCATGGCCCCAGGACTGACTGCAGGCAGTGGTGAGGCCTGGCCAGGGAGGGTCCCTTTGCAGTCCTCCCCCCACATATTATCTGAGCAGGCTCCTGCTAGCATTCCCCAGGTTGCTCCCATTCTTTCCAGAGCAAAGTCCTGGCTGTTTGCAGGGCAGAGCTACCCGACACCCTGCAAAGAGTGAGGGAAGAGGAGGGTTGGCTGCCTGTGGGGCTCCCCTGGGGCTCCTGACAGAGAGAGGAGGGGTGGAAGTGCTTCTCTAGCATAGCCTCCTAGAATGCGGGGGAGGGGGGAACCTGCTGGCCTCCTCCTCCTGGGCACCTGCCTTCATTGGCAGCTGCTTCCCATGGCACGCCCCGGAATCATTGGCAGCCCACAAGGAAGAGTGCAGCAGGGGGGAGCAGCTGCAGCTCTGGCTGAGGGTCAGGCCAGCTGTCTGACAGGGGCCTCCAGGCAAGGCTGCCCCACTGACTAGGCCTCCATGGAGCGTGCATGGGGTGATTTGCTGCAGCCCTGCACAATTTTCCAAGGGCTGTTTTTAGAGTGGGCACTCTGCCTGGGGATCCCCTGCAAAAAGGCTGACCGTCTTCTATTCTGCCCTTCCTCCCAGGAGGGCAGGGCAACTGTCCGTCCCCCCTTTATCCTCGGAACAACCCTGTGAGACAAATTAGCCCAACAGAGTGGCTCATCCAGGTTTCCGAATGGGGATTTGATCACAAGTCTGACACACTAACCACTATGCAGTGCTCCCTCTCATTAAGTCAATCAGGACTGCAATGCAAATTGCGAAATGAAAAACAATTAATTGTGTCTTTTTTATTCAGATGCCTGTGTGAGTCATCATCAGTATTTATAGACCACTTTTCAACAAAAAGTTCACAAAGCGATTTACAAAGTCAAATAACTGAATGGCTTCCTGTCCCCAAAGGGCTCACAATCTAAAAAGATGCAGAAGAACATCAGCAAACAGCCACTAGAAAAGACACTGCTGGTTGAAGAGGGACAGTTGCTCTCCCCCTGCTAAACGGAAGACATCCAACCCAGTGCTCTTTTCCTCATCTGCCTGGCTTCTTCTTTCCCTGACAGAGCAGTAGTGCAGGAAACCCCACTGGGATGCAGTGCACACCCCAGAATCCGTGAGGGGAGGGTGGCCCAAGGGAGCTTCCTTGGAATGGTTCAGCAGCCCCTAGAATAGCCCAGCCGTTCCAGAAGGGCCAGAGGCCAAGGGGCAGCTGGGGCTTCTGTGTGTCTGTAGCAGTGCCGACTGCCAGAGTTGCCACATGCCCCCTTGTTTCTCCAGCTGAACAGGGTCGGAAGGAAGAATTTCCCAGGGGTGGACATGGAGCACATCTGGAGCTCATATAGGCCCTGCTGAGCCATGAGAAGCAAGACCCCAGCAGGGTGCCTGAGTGCAGCAGTGCCTCCCTGGGAGGGCAGCACTCGCATGCAGAGCCCAAAGAAGGCTGCAGGCACGATTCGCTCAAAGGCCCAGTGCGGGTGACCAGTGCAGGTGGGCCTGCTGGGTGGTTTTGCTCACTCAGAAGGGCCCCGTTTCTTGGGCTTCCCACTGTTCTTAGGAGCCACCCTCACCCCTGGGATTTTCCCACAGGCAGAGGAATCCAGCAGCGATAGCAATGAGCAGCTCTGGGATATTTCCATCGGGGCCAAAGTGCTTGCCCCTGAATGTGAAGGTGGCAGGAGAAGAGCGGATGCTCTGGAGGGGGAGAGAGTCCAAGTCTTGGCTCCCCCTGGCACCTCCAACTCATCATGAGACTCAGGGTGCAATCCTAACCCCTTTCCAGCACTGACATAAGGACGATGCACCTCTGAGGTAAGGGAACAAACATTCCCTTACTTTGAGGAGGCCTCCATGAGAGACACCCAACTGCAGGATGCAGCACATGTCCCAGTGCTGGAAAGCACTGACATAAGGGGTTAGGATTGCGCCCGTACCTGGTCAACCCTGCCCTTGGCAGCGATGCCCAGCCCTAGTGCAATGTGGGACCACTCCAAAGCCCCATTGGATGCCAAGGGATACTAACTTGGGCTGGTTCAGAACCTCTGCCTTGGTGCATGTCTTATGTCTCCAAGGGCAGGGCTGTCCTTGTTAAGGCAATCTAGCAGATTGCCTCCTCTAGCAGCGAGCTATGCCTCCTCCAGCTTCCTTTCCTTGGGTCTTACAGGTGAGACACCCTCTGCATTCCACAGTTCCCCCAACACAGCAGTGAAGAGAGCCTCCTTGGAAGCATTTCAGGCTCCTATCAGGCCTCCCCTTGATAGCACTTGCCTGGCCTGATAAGCACAGCCACAAGTAGGCCTGGCCAGGCCTCCCCTGCATTCCTGGAAGCGAGATGAAATGCTTGGCATGCAGATGGAGATGCCTGCCCCAGGCAAAAGCTGCCTTACTCCTTCCCTTCTCCTTCCCATCCCCAACACGTTGCCCTCACCTCCACTCTCTACCCCTGCAGGTGCCAGCTTGTGGTGTCCTGGAGCAGCTGGGGTGCACAGTGAGCAGAAAACATGCCAACCACCCCTGCAGTGAGCCTGACCTTCTGACCCTGGCTGGTGGGAGTGAATGCCTCTTTCTTGCCCACCCTGGTCCAAGCTTCAGTTGCCCGGCAGGCAGGCTCACTCCTCAGAGGAATACCACCTCCTCCCCTTTGCAGTAGCAGATGTGGGCTGAAGGCGAGGGGACATTCACAGAAGTGGGAGAAGCCTAAGAAACAGAAGGGGTGCAGGTAGCCAACATGGGAACAAAGCGCCTGTCCTGCAAGCTAGCCTGACCCCAGCCCCTTCTGCTGCCCACAGATGAGGCCACTCTCCTCCCCCAAACCCCTGATATGGACCTGGCAAGAACGGAACAACCACGGAGATCTTTTTGGGAGTCCTGAGATATGCCAGGTCAGCCACTTTGGGGCCACAGGGGCTCTTCTACTACACCTTCCCCAGCTGGTTTGCCAGCAAGTGAAGCTGTGCTGACCAGAATGAACACTGAGGGCAGGATCTGACCAAGTTGGCCACTGTGGACATACTGCTGACCACTGCTCCCAAGATGCATAGTCACGCAGAGCAAAGCTCAGCAAGAAGTTCCACAACGATGTCCTTGCAGAATGTCTGGAAGTGGCATCATGACACAGTTGTGCTGCTGCGCGGCTGCCAAAGGGGTCTGCGCACTAGCCCCTTTTGCCACTTAGCACAGTTTTGTGCACTGGCTCAAGCCACCTTTTACATGGAAAGGTGCCAGTTTTACACAGAAAGGTTACATGGAGACATGTGCGCAGACCTGTGTTGCGATGCCTCGCCTGGGCACAGGACAAGATCCAGCAGCAGCTGCGTGCACTAAACATGCATGTGGACCCAGAATGGTACAGCCCTGAGCCCTGAGCTTGTCACCCAAGCTTGTCACCCAAGATGTCATCTCTCTGGCAGGGGCTTCGGGTTGGTGTGCTGGAACTGGCGGTAAAGTGTACTCTGTGGCCTATGCCCCGCCACAGGAAAGTGAGTCGGGGGAGCCTTCCCAGTGTCCCTTCCTTCCCTAGAGTTGTCTCCTCTGGTTTTTTAAATTCTTATGCTAGCTCTGCTGTCAGCATCGTGTTTTGCTGACTGTTCATCTGGGTTTCGCAGCTTGGCCCTCCCACGTCTCTGGGTCGTGTTGTTGTCCGCAGCACATCTGTCAACAGAACTGGAATGGCAATGATGGGGCGGTTGTTGCCCCGGCATCCAAGCTGTATCCTTGGCCGCTCACACTGGTTTCCGAAGTATAAGATGTTACTCTTAACTGGGCATAATTTGGGCTCAGTTGTGCCCCAAATGCACTGAGCTGGACCTCCTGATCGGGGGAGGGGGACCACCTCTTATGATGTGGTAGCATCAGAAGCCACCTTCTACCACTGAGTCAGACTCCAGATCCACCTCTGTCGCTCACTCCTGTCAATAGGCAGCTGTGCTCCAGGGATCTTCCACCAGCCGGAGATCTTTGGCTGCCTGACCTCGAACCTCCTGTGTGCAGAGCAGGCACCCTGCCCTGGAGCACTGGCCTCTCTCCAAGTTATTTCGGTCCCTACCGTGTGTGTGCAGAGGGGGCCTTGTGCCTCCAGGGAAGGCTGTGCAGCAACAACGCCTTATCCAGGCATTCTGGAAGGGGGGGAGAAGCGTCAAGTGGCACATCTGCTTTCCGAAGGCACCAGCAGCCCTGCTAAGTGGCAAGGAATGCCGGAGAAAGCAGCCTGGGGGACGGGCAGGCGGCCTAGGCAGGAGCGCACTCCCCTCCTCCCTTCGCGGCCAGGCTTTCCTTCAGCCCAGGAGCTTCGGAGGGACCCCTGGCGGCCTGAGAGCTGCCTGTGTCCGTGGCCTTTCAGTCTCCGCTGAATGGACCTGGCAAGAACGGAACTACCAGGGAGCTCTTTCTGGGAGTCCTGAGATGTGCCGGTCCGCCACTCTGGGGCCACAGGGGCTCTTCTGCTGCACCTTCCCAGCCTGCTGGCCAGCAAGCGAAGCTGTGCGGACTGAGGGCAGGATCTGAGCTAGCTGGCCACTGCGGTCATGCTGCTGACCACTGCCTGCGGCCGGGCGGGCTCCCCGGGCGCACCCTCCGCCCGGCGCAAGGCCTCCAGAACAGCCTGGCTGAGCTCCGGCTGGGCCAGAAGCCGCCGGGTGAGCGCGGGCAGGGCGCGACCGCACGAGCCCTGGAGCGCCGCTGCTCGTGCGGGGCGGCCGAGGGCAGTGCTGCGAGCACAGACCCCCTCGCGGGCGGGCGGGCGGGCGGCGCTCGCACGTGCTCAGAGGCGCGCTCTGGGCGGACTGCCCCGCAGGGCCGGAAGGGGCGCCGGCGCCGCTCTGGGCTCCCGCCTTTCCGGCGCGAGCGCGGGCGGACTTCCGGCGCGCGGCTTCCGGCCCGGTTCCCTCCGGCGGCGAGGATGGCGGCGGTGCGGGGCCTGCGCGCGGCGCCGAGGGCTGCCGAGCCGGAGCCGATGGAGGTCGAGGAGGGCGAGCGGCGGGAGGAGGAGCCGCCCTCGGGGCGCCGCTCGCTGAGGGAGCTGCTGCCGGTAACGCAGCGCTCGCCGCGGAGGGGGCCCGGCCCGCGCCAGCCAGCGGGCGGGCGGGCGGGCGGGCCGGAGGGCGGGCGCGGGGCCGCGGGCAAGCCGGTGACCTCCCCCTTCCTCGCAGGAGGCCGGCAGGCGCTACGAGAACAAGGCCGGGAGCTTCATCACCGGCATCGACGTCACCTCCAAGGTGCGGCGCGGCGAGCTCCGAGGGCCGCGGCTGGGCGCGGCAGCCTCGCGGGGCCGGCCGGGGTGGTGGCGCCCCGAGGGGGAGGGAGCCCCGGCGCCCCAGACGTCCTGCCGGGCCTCCCCAGCGAGCTCTGGCCCGCTCTGCCCGCCTGCTGGCACTGCCCCCGCAGGGAGAGTGGAGGCGGCCTGGGGAGGCGGGGCGGCCGCTGCGGGAGACGCGCCTGGAGCGCGCCCGAAGCGCGAGTGTCCTGGAGGCTGACGCCCCCCTGGCCTTCCTAGGAAGCCATCGAGAAGAAGGAGCAGCGGGCCAGGCGCTTCCACTTCCGGGCAGAGGCGAGTCCTTCCCAGAGGCACGTGGCGCTGGACCGAGACGGCATGAAGAGAGGTGCGGGAGCGGGGCTGCCGCCTTCTGGGCAGAGCCTGCAGCTGATGCCAGGCCTGGCTTTGCCGGGCGACTCCACCTCCTTTGGTACTTGGACTGTGCTGTTCGCCAGCCCCTGTTCTCCCAGGGCCTGCATGGCCGCGAGGCCTTCGCCGTGGACCTTGTGCGTGGCGGAAGCAGAGGGAGGATGGGCTGGTGACAATCCACTCTCGGTTGCTGCCCGTTTCCCTTCCAGCAGCGCTAAAAGGGATGCTGGCTTCCTTTGCAGCCGTCCCCAAAGTACGACTGGACACCGTCTACGTGTGTGGTGTGGACGAAATGAGCACCCAAGACATCTTTGCCTACTTCAAAGAGTACCCCCCTGCTCACATCGAGTGGCTGGACGACACATCCTGTAAGTATTCGGAGGGCTTCTGGACTCCCTGCAGGTGAATCCTGGGCATCCAGAGGGACAATGTTGGCATCTTCCTCCCCTGTTGAGGTGGAGCAGTGTGAAGGAGTTCTCGCAGGGTTCCTCTTGGGCCACTTCCCAGTGCCAAGCAAGGAGGATTCTCATTCCTGTCTTCTTTCGTATTGCCTTTGAGACTGTGAGCTTTATTGGGGGGGGGGGGGCAGAGAAAGTTTGGTAGGCCCCACATAAATAACTGACTGCATACTGCAGTAAAATCTACAGTTCTGAGGCACTAGCTCTTCGTTCCAAAAGCATCCTCCATAGCACACAGTTGCTGCCGTGCAGGACACACAGGCCGCAGGTCACTGGAGGCTGTGACTCTGAGAACAGCTCTTATCTAGTGGCAGAAGAATTCCCTCACAAGAGCTCTGCTGCAAGGCCTGAGGGGAGTTGTGCTTGGATGAGAAGGAGCACAGCCCATCGTGCTGGTGGCAGGAGGGACTGAACGGGACCAGACTGGAGGCGACAACCTGTTCCTGCATTTGTAGCGGGCTTTTCTTTCCCCCTTGAGACAAGCTGTGGCCATGCTGGCTGCTTCCCTGGATGTGAGGCTATTGAGTCACTCCACCAACAGGGCCTCTGCTTTCTTTCAAGGCAACGTCGTCTGGCTTGACGAAGTGACTGCGACGCGAGCACTCATCAACATGAGCACTATGCCTGAGGAAGGAAAGATGAAGCTTCCGGTCGACAGCAGGAAGGCAGCAGAGAAGCCCCAGAAAGGTAGAGGCCTCTGAGGGTGGCCCCATGTGCTACTGCTCTGAGCAGTCCTCCTCGAATGCCAGCTCCACACTGAGGAAGACAGTACGAGCTCTTGCTATGGGAAACATGAGGGCTGGGGATATGAGTCCTGCCAGGAAACTTGCCCTCCCTCAGGTCAGCCCCTCACTTGAGGGGGAAAACCAGGCCTGTGTTTGTACTTCTTTTTAGGAAAGCAGGAGGAGAGCTCGGATGACGAGACCGAAGAGGGGGAGGTGGAGGATGACCATCCAAGTGACACAGAGGTCAGTGGGGGACATTTGGGGTGGGGCCAGGTTCTTTGCCTTGTTCGCACACAGGCCATACACTGGGGGGGGGGTGTTATAAAAAAAAATGCAGGCCTTGGAAAGAAGCCATTGGAGTTTGCTCAGAGGCTATAAATTCCAGAAGAGACATGTGGGCAGATTCTGTTCTGTGGTCTGCAGTTTCATGCGATGGGATGGTAGTGTGCTGTTTGGCAGGTGCTTGATAAGGACGTCCCTTGCATGCATGAAGCTTGCAGGTCTGAAGAATGCTCGAGAAAGTTGGCTGCTGGGTCAGAGCTACAGGAGTCCTGGCTTTGCTTTCTCACAGCAGCCCTGCATGGGCCCTGGGGAAGACCCTCAAGCAGGGCATGAAGGCTCCTACACTCCCTTGCCAGGTCCCTGGCTGACTGGCTGGTTGCCAGTCTTCAGCAGCCCAGGCGAGGAATGTTGCTGGCATGGGAAGGGTGCTAGCCACCTGGTGAAGGCTTGCTGAGAAGCTTCTGCGGTCCTCTGGGAATCTGGGAGGCCAGCCCCTTCTTAAGAGTCCTGGCTATCTTCCGATTCCTCTTCTCTCCATGCTTCCAGTGCCATCACTGGCCCAGAGAGGTAGCAGAGGGACTGGAGTTGGGAAATGACCCTGTAGCAGAGTGGCATTTGGAACCCACGTCTGTGCCCAACCCACCCAACCCACGTCTGTACAGGAGCTTCCCTCTTGCTTTGGTTGCTGCTTTAGTTTCTGAATGCCTCTTTCTTTGCTTCAGATTGCCTAAGAAGGATCTGCTCTTTGCTTAGGGTGTTTCCTGAGGGTCTAATGGGTATTCTGGGTTCTGGCTGCTGCTCTGTTTCTCTGCTGGGCCTTCATGAGCTCTGGCTCACCTGATTGTTGGCTTGTACTGAGAGATGTGCCCCCCCCCTTGATGGGAGACTTCCTGGTGATGTCTCCACTGCCCTTAGAGCGCCCCTGGCAGGAGAAGCAGCAACAGTTGGGGAGGGAGCAGTACTGGGCTTGTTGGCTTCAACTCCTCCCGACTTCCTGACCCCGGCAGATGCTCTTTTCACAGCTGGACACACTCTCCCAGGCGGAGGAGGACTCCCTCCTGCGCAACGACCTCCGCCCAGCTAGCAAACTGGCCAAAGGCAACAAGCTGTTCATGAGGTTTGCCACCAAAGGTAAGAAGCACCACAGTGTGTGGCTGAGTGAGTGGCAAGGGTGGTCCGAGGGGTGGTTGTCATTTCAGAGCCTTCCACAGTGTGTTAGGCACTTTGCCTCGATGCTGACCACCTTCAGCCAAGGTGCTGGCTCTGCCCACCTTGGCCCCTTTTCGTTGGTGCTGCTGCTGCTTCCTCCAGCACCAGAAGGGGCAGGGGATAGCTTGGAGGCTGTTTGGGAGAGCTCTGGGGCAGTCAGCCTCCTCTTTGGCCAGCTGACAGCCAGGTAGGATTGCTTGATGCCTTCTTTTGCCTCTTCTGCACTCTGGCTAGGTGTCTCTTGAACTGGGGGGCGGGGAGAGCAGCTGCTCTTCAAGGACTCTGGCTGGATGCGTGTCTGTGGCTCTCCCTGCAAGGGTAGTGTAGAAACTTTGGTTGGACCCTAAAGCAGCTGCTAGAGGACCAGTCCCTGAACCCCTTCACGTGGGGTGATCTGGCATGATTGGGTCAGGCGCAGCATGGGCAGTCCCAGGAAGGTGGCTGCTGCCATGGGGAAGGGAAGAACGGCAGAAAGGGGCAAACCTTTGCCCCCTTCCCCAAAGTGGGCACCCAGGGAATTCCAGTTTCTCTACACCTGGAAGTCCTCAGTTCTGGCCATAGCAAGAAGCTGTAGTTCTCTCCTTTCTGGTCTGAGAGAATCAAGGTGGAGATGTTTCAAGAGAGAAAAAGGATGTTCTTAAAAGGAAAAATTGGGCAAATATTTTGAAAAGTCAAGGCAAAGGCAGGTCTTGAAATCAGACAACACAAAATTCTGATGCGAGTCTCCCTGACTCTTCTGCCCTAGTCAGACACGTGCACTGAGGCTGAAATTTTGCAGACACTTACTCAATAAATCCCATTGAGCACCGTAAGATGTACTTCTGAGTAAACTGCATAGCCTTTTTCTGTTAGTGGCATTCTGTCACTGCACCCCCCCCCCCGGATCTGGAGGAGCGGCTCAGCAAGGTGCAGTTAAGTCTGCTAGTGCTGGATCAAAACCTGCACCCTCTCGGTCCAGCTCTCCCCTTTTATGGGGTTCGGAGTGGAAGTGCTGAGAATATGCTTTTTCTGTGGGCTGCTGTTCTGACCCTGGAACCTTTATGCAGCCCTGTGAGTCAGCTCTGGATGGACTTGACCAGTAGGGATAGGTGTGAGCAGAACTGAGGGGGTGCCGGTGTTATTGTTCTGGGATCAGGAGTCAGCCAAACTGGTGCAGCTAATCGGCATCCCAGACAAAGCACTTCCTTTGGGCATGCCAATTACAGAAGTGTTTGGCAGGGGATGCTAGTTGATGTCAGGCCAATCGGTGGTACGTTATACAAGCCCCAGGATTTCTTATGAGGGTGGAGGGCAGGGGCAGAGGTTCTCAAACTGGGCATCATGATGCATTTCTGGGGGGCGTTGTGGGACCTGCACTGATTGAGCAGCTCAGCGGCATGAGTGCGATGAGCTGGAGTGCCATGTGGAGGTCCAGAGTGGTGGGCTGGGCTCTCTGAAGAGCTGAAGAGGGTCCACCTGCCCCCTGGACCATTTCTTGCTAATTTTGAGGCCTTTTTTCCAGTGTGACCTGGAAGTAAGTATTGCTGGTGTCATCACGCCAGTACACTGTCGCATCATCAGCACTTACTACTGGGTCCAGAGCCCGATGAGAGTGTTGCAGGCTGGGTGATATTGGGAACCACTGGTGGAGGGTGCCATTCCCCACAGGACCATGCAACTCTGGAGAGTGCCTTCTTGTCAGTTTGTTTTGGAGCCCAGTTCCAAGTGCTGGCCTGGGCTCAGGATGTCTTATGCCGTCTCTTTTTCCTGCTCACAAAGGTCATCACCTGAGGCTCTGCTTTGCCCTGCTCCCCTGCTAGTGGGTGGTCACGTCAGGCCGAGCTTTCTCGATGGTGACACCAAATTCCCTGCTCTGCTGTGGCCCTGCTTGCCATTAACTATTTTTCGATAAGCGAGCAGCTGTCTGCAGGACTGCCTGGGACCGGAGTCTGCCTAGGACCTCGGTGGCCTCTCTGACTTTCTAGCCCTCTGATTAGCTCCAGTCATTTTAACCTGATCTTCTCCTTTCTGCATGTTACTGTTAACCACTGTGGGGTCCTTGATGGTCGGGTGGCAGCGGCTCCTTGGTTTTAGTGATTAAGCAAACAATGGGTGCTGACCTATTGCGGTTGCCTCCACAGATGACAAAAAAGAGCTTGGAGCTGCCAGGAGGAGCCAGTATTACATGAAATATGGAAATCCCAATTATGGCGGCATGAAGGGCATTCTGAGCAACTCTTGGTGAGTGATCGGGGTGTGGCACATAAGAACAGCTCTGCTGAATCAGGCCATAGGCCCATTGTCCAGCTTCCTGTATCTCACAGTGGCCCACCAAATGCCTCAGGGAGCACACCAGACAACAAGAGACCTGCAAGGCTTCCTGGGAATTGTAGTTTAAGAACATAAGAACAGCCCCACTGGATCAGGCCATAGGCCCATCTAGTCCAGCTTCCTGTATCTCACAGCGGCCCACCAAATGCCCCAGGGAGCATACAAGAGAGCAAGAGACATGCATCCTGGTGCCCCCCCTTGCTTCTGGCATTCTGACATAGCCCATTTCTAGCCCATAGCACATACACATCCTGGCTTGTAACCCATGATAGACTTTTCCTCCAGAAATTTGTCCAATCCCCCTTTAAAGGCATCTACGCCAAACGCCATAACCACATCCTGTGGTGAAGAGTTCCGCAGACCACCCATGCGCTGAGTAAAGAAAAATTATGTTTTGTCTGTCCTAACTCTCCCAACACTCAATTTTAGTGGATGTTCCCTGGTTCTAGTATGCGAGAGTGTAAAGAGCATCTCTCTATCCACTCTAGCCTTCCTGTGCATAATTTTGTATGTCTCTGTCGTGCCCCCCCGGCACCTCTTTTCTAGGCTGAAGAGCCCCAAACGCTGTAGCCTTTCCTCATAAGGAAGGTGCCCCAGCCCAATAATCATTTTAGTCACTCTCTTTTGCACCTTTTCCATTTCCACTATGTCCTTTTTGAGATGTGGTGACCACAACTGAACGCAATACTCCAGGTGTGGCCTTACCATCGATTTGTTTAACGGCATTATAATATTAGCTGTTTTATTCTCACTACCTTTTCTAATGATCCCAAGCACAGAATTGGCTCTCTTCACTGCCACCACACATTGGGTCGACACTTTCATCGAGCTGTCCACCACCACCCCAAGATTTCTCTCCTGATCTGTCACAGACAGCTCAGAACCCATTAGCCCAGTGGTTCTCACACATTTAGCATCGGGACCCACTTTTTAGGATGAGAATCTGTCAGGACCCACTGGAAGTGATGTTATGACCAGCAGTGACATCATCAAGCAGGAAAATCCTAGGCTGCAATCCTACCCACACTTACCCAGGAGTAAGTCCCACTGACCATCATTGTTAAAATCATATACATAGTAGCCTATTCAAAGTACAGGTCTGTAACATTTCCCCAAATGTAGTCACATCCCATGGGAGCATGGGAGCATCAAGTCTGTTATATTAAAAATAAAATATTTAAATGAATGGGGACCCACCTGAAATGGGCTCGCGACCCACCTAGTGCGTCCCAACCCACAGTTTGAGAAACACTGCATTAGCCTATATGTAAAATTTTGATTTTTTTTATTCCAACGTGCATTACTTTACACTTCATTACATTGAAACGCATCTGCCATTTTGCTGCTCATTCTGCCAGTTTGTAGAGATCCTTCTGGAGCTCTTCACAATCTCTTCTGGTCTTCACCACTTGGAAAAGTTTGGTGTCATCTGCAAACTTAGCCACCTCGCTGCTCAACCCTGTTTCCAGGTCATTTATGAAGAGGTTGAAGAGCACCGGTCCCAGGACAGATCCTTGGGGCACTCTGCTTTTCACCTCTCTCCATTATGAAAATTGACCATTGGCACCTACTCTCTGCTTCCTGGTCCTCAGCCAGTTCCCAATCCATGAGAGGTCCTGCCCTCTAATTCTGCCTTAAGGCTCCTCCTCCCCTGAAGGCCAGTCCTATCATTCTGTAATCCCTTCCGGTTCCTGTGTTTGTCCTGCTCTCCCAGCACCCATGAGTGTTGGAGGGGATGCCTTTTGATCTTTGAGTGAGGGGCATGATGATAGCTCCATGGTCCTGACTCTCATGGCCTTCCAGGAAACGGAGGTACCATTCCCGCCGACTCCACCGGGATGTGATTAAGAAGCAGACTCTCATTGGGGACGATGTTGGCCTGGCGCCATCTTACAAACATCGCCACTCAGGTAACGGAGAAACATGTTTGCACTGCTGTGGTGTTGGCATGTGACTTTCCTCCATCAGCCTAAGGCTGTGGTGAGAATGGAGCTTCAGAGACAGTGGCAGGCATGTTTATAAGACTCATATGCTATCACTGTACACGTAGTACCCCGATTTGGGGGGGGGGGGTGTTCACAAGGAGAAGTGGCTCCCTGGCCCCTGGGTGGTACCTGTTGTCTTCCTTCAGAGCACTGAAGGGCTAAGCTGGTGGGTTGTTTCTTTCCATCTCCCCTGCCTTGCTGTAGCAAGGCTGGGGGTTGCCCTCTGCCATAACAGGGGGGCGCAGTGTTGCCACACAAGGACTGGCCGTGGTCCTGCTCTCCTCCTTCCCACCTGTCCAAAACCACCTTTCTGCCCATCAGGATTAGTCAATGTCCCTGAGGAGCCAATTGAGGAAGAAGAGGAAGAGGGAGATGATGACCAAGACATGGATGAGGACGACCGGGTGGTGGTGGAGTACAGGGACGAGCTTCAGGCCTTCAGGCAGTCCCGCGAGCGGGGGGTGCTGCAGCGGTCCAGCGCCAGCGATGCATCAGACTCAGATGAAATGGACTATGACCTTGAACTGAAGATGATTTCCACGCCCTCCCCCAAGAAGAGCATGAAGATGACCATGTATGCCGACGAGGTGGAGTCTCAGCTGAAGAGCATTCGGTAAGGCAGCCTTGGCTGATGGGCCTGCGAGGCCTGTGGAGCCCCTCTAGGCCTGACCGCTGTGGTGGCTGCCCTGAGAGAGATGTCCTTCTGGGCTTAGGGTACCTCCTCAGAACGGGAGGCTGAGGACTGCAGTTCTGAGGCCACGGAGGCCTGTCGCAAAATTGCTGGTTGCATGATTTGTCTTTCTGTATTCTACCCTTCCATCGTGTGGTCCTAGAGCAGCTCATAACAATTGAAAAGTCATCATCAGAAGACTGAATGCCAGGCAAATGACTTGCTTCTCAGAGCAGACCTTGGTGGTAGTTACCATCTCCAAAGCCTGGGGGAGTGGAGGGCTTCTGCAGCTCTCATGCTGGGATATTCCAGGCCTGTGGGCCACCACGGAGAAGGCCCTTTCCCACATGTGCACCAAGTGTGCCTCCCCAGTACTCTGAGCAAAGAATGATAGCACTGAGGAAAGCCGCCCCCGGAGGTCTTCATGGGCAGACAGTTTCATATGGCATCAGTTGCCCCATCAGGTATTGAGCCCCAGGCCCTGTTGGACTTTGTGGCCTGGCTAATGGATGCTTTCCCTAGCATCCTTCACGGCGGTAGGCTGTTTTATCTTCCAGCACCCAGCAGACACCCCTCTCTCCTGGAGAGAAGATTAGGGACTCTCTTGACCAGTTGCAATTCTGTATTTCTTGAACCATAGAAACTCCATGAGAGCAGACAGCCTGGCCTCCAGCAATGTCAGAAACCGAATTGGGAGCAAAGGGACTTCAGAGACGATTGCAGATGTGCGACTGTTATTGGAAGAAAAACGGCAGGGAGCTCCTGGCCAGCAGCAGCTGCTTGGCTCTGTGAAATCAGGTGATCAGAGGGGCTCTCCATGCCACTGGGCTGTACGTCCTTGGGGGATTGCCTTTTGTAAGCACTTTCTGGTCTCGCTGGTGCCAGTGCCAGGCCCCTCTGCCTGCTGCGATCTTAGTCTTGCTTTGAGAAGATCTGCCGTAGTTGCCAGTTCTTCTCATACCTTCTGATGGTCCACTTGGCTGTCTTAATACTGGGGGCTGGGCTGGCGAGGGTTCTCTGCTTCTGAGCACCCTTCCACTTGGAGGAAAGCGAACAAGGTTCCTTAAGTCCAAGATACGTTTCAGAATGGAGCCCCTGTATCTTGGTCCTGACTCAGTCCTCCAGCTGTCCGCAGAATGCTCTTTGCTTCTGCTCCACTCCTGGCTTGAGGTCAGGCTTTGCTGCAAAGACAGGGTATTGCCAAGAGTGGTTGGCAAGTAGAGTCAGACTCAGTGTGCGATTCTTTGGCTTCTGTTCCCAGATGTTCGGCAGAGGCTTGGCAAGCGTCCGCACTCCCCAGAAGCCCAGCAGCCCAGCAGCACCTCTGCGTCTCATCGCGAGCCTGTGTCCCACGTGCACAGTCGACTTGGCTTGCCCAGGCAAGATGTGAAAGGCCTGTACTCAGACACCAGGGAAAAGAAATCAGGTTGGTCCTAGCCAGGGAGAAAGCCCTTACCTATCCTTGTAGAAGCTGTGCTGTGTTTCAGTCAGCAGGGCCCTTGCAGGCTCAGGGCCCAGACTCTCTCAAGGCTGCTCTCAGAGAATTCTGTTTGTATGTGTGGAGCTTCATACTTGAGCGTTGGCTTGATTTTGGGCCACCACTGAGGCTCATGGGTCAAAGGCCTTTGGAAAACCAAGAGGTGACTCATTTGAGAAGCCTGCCCTGGGGCACAGGTGCCCACGCTTTCCCCCTTTTTCAGTACTGTGCTGAGAGAGATTTGTGTAAGGTTTGAGAAGCGGGGGCTGTTGCTGAGCTTGCCTATTCCTTGGTCCCAGAGTTGCTTTCCGGGAGTTGCAGTCCTTCTAAGCAGCCTCAAGGAGGCAAGAAGTGCCAGTTCACAGGAGTGGGCAGGAGGAGACAGGCAGTGATGATGTGGGCAGTGTGTTATGTGTGCACTTGGGTCAGGCAGGTTGAATGTGACTTTTCCATCACCTTTAGCTTTGCAGTTGACAGCCTGCGTTTCTGCCACTGTGGAACTTAAGGTGCTGTGCCTGTGGGAGGCTTCCCAGGAGCCCCCATCATCTGGGGAATGCTGGGCTCAGGGACATTTCTGCCTGGGCACAGCTTCATTAGTGGATGGGTGATTTGCTGGTAGGTTCCTGCCACCTGTCAGTTACAATTTCTTACATCGCTCTCTCTCTGTACATTATCAGCAAATTTATGGACACGTTTAGGATCTGCATCAAAAATCCAGGAAAAGGTCCCTGATAAAGCAGAGAAGCTGGCAGCAGCATCCCCTGAAGAGGAGGACTCTGAGCTGCAGAGGGCCTGGGGAGCCTTGATCAAGGAGAAAGAGCAGTCTCGCCAGAAGAAGAGCCGCCTCGACCACCTGCCCTCGCTCCAGATTGAGATCAGCCGGGAGAGCAGCTCGGGCTCAGACACGGAGTCGTGATGGCCCTTGGGGTGGATGGAGGAGCAGCTGCTGCCTTTTCTGACGCCTTGTGACTGCCCAAGGCGGGCAGCTGCTCGGTGTCCAGAAGGGACCCTCCAGGCAGTGTGTGGCGGCGGCGCTGTGATCGTGCTGGGAGGCAGCCAGACCCGTGTTCTTCATATTTTCATGTAGCGGCTTTTCTTTTCAAGAGGAACAGAGTTTTGCTCTTCCCATCGCAGCCAGCAGGACAGGCACTGTGGGCTGGCCTCTTCCAGACTGGCACAGGCACTGCGCTGCTGCAGTGGAGGCGGCCAGTTGAGGGCCTTGGGGGCAGGGGCAGCCTGAGAGGGCTTCTGGCCCTACGAGGAACTGTTTCCAGCAGTGGGATGTTCAGAGACCAGGCTGGAAGTGCCCACTCTGGGCGGGGGGGGGGGGAGGCCGGGGCGTGTGACGCGTGTTGTTTCCTAGTCTGTGCATAAAGTCTGTGCCTGAAGGGCGTGTGGTGTGTGTGGGGGCCCCTCCCTCAGCCAGCGGCGCCCCGCGTCCTCGATCTCCGCAGCCCGGCGGGGCGGGGCGCGGCTCGGGCTTCTCCCCTTGAGGGGCGCGGGGTGGGCCGCCTCCTGCCGGGCGGGGCCTTCGAGCCTCCTTCCGGGGGCGAGCGCTGCCGCCGCGTCCTGCCGAGCATGCGCAGAGCAGAGGCGCCCTGCCGACGTCACTGCCAACTGCTGCTTCCGCTCAGCGGCCGGGCGCGACGCTCCTCCGAAGTTTGTCTCAGCGGCGCCGCCGTAGCCGCCCTACCCTGCGGGCGGGGCAGCCCGAGAAGGCGCACGCGCACTGCTCCCCGGCGGGCCTCGAAGCGGCGCGGAAGGAGGATGTGGCGCCCGCGAGGCTGAGCCCGGCGCCGGTGAGGGGGGGACTCCGGGAGGGGGGGCGGGCCCGAAAGCTCGTGTCCCTCCTGGCGGTTCTCCGGCAGGCCCCTCCGCTCTCAGCACTCCCGGGGGCGGCGGCTTCCCGGCTCCGGCCCTGCCCGGGAGCTGCGCTTAGAGCCCGCCGGAGGACTCGGCAGTGCCCGCAGGCCGGCGGGAGGCTCCCGAAGCCGCCCCGGGCCGAGGAAAGGGGAGGCCTCTGGAGCGGCGGGTCGGGTCGGGTCGGGTGCCGGCGGGGCAGGCGTCGCCCGGGTGCAGGAGGCTGCGCGCCGCAGAGGCAGAGGCCGGAGTTGGGGCCCCGCGGCCCGCACAGCACGTGAGTGTGCGACGCGGGTGGTCCTCGTGACCCGCCGGGACGGCGGAAGTCGCTCCGCCTCTGGCACCCCGGCCTGTCACCAGAGCCCGGAAGGCCTTTGAGCGCCTCTGGCTTCGCCGGGAAGCCCCGAAGCGGCTGGCCTTCGAAGAGCCTCGCAGCCGGCTCCGGGCCTCGGAAGGACCTGCAGCCAGAAGAGACTCGCCGGAGACCCGTCGCGTGCAGAGGACACTGCTCTGCTGCGCTTGCTGCCACTGCAGCGCCTTCGCGGCCCTCTCCGGGGTGTGCTCGCTCGAGACGCTGGAAGTGAGTGGGAGAGACTTTCCCGAGACCTTCCTGGGACCGCGGGCTGGGAGCCAGTGGCTTGGGCGCACTTGCCCTTCCGGGCTGTGTGGGCGCTTTGCAGCCCCCCTCGCCCAGGGCTGCGTTGTGGTGGGGCGAGGGACAGCTGTGAGCTGGTCTTGGCTTGGATGCTGCTGCTCTGCAGAGGGAGGACCTGGGCAGGCTCTCAGTGGGATCTGTGCTGGCTGATGGTCTGACGCTCTAGGAGCCGGTGCACACCGAAGCCTTCCCCTTGTGGTGCAGCTTCCTGGTTTTCACCACCACCTCATCCCTCTAGTCAGTCTTTCCAGAAATGCACCAGGCAGCCGCCTCCCTCTGGAAATCGGGGCACAGATCCTGCTGGGGTGGTGGATAGCAGAAGCAGCTGCCCAGCATGTGCTTCTAGAAAGATCAGAGGCTGTGGTGCAGAAGAAGAACATGTTGCACAGGGAAGGCTTTTGGTCATGCAGCGGTTTGGAGATGTTGCTCTAGAAGTGCAGCTCTTGCTCGTGGTCCAGGTGGGAGTGGAGGTGAGGGAGCCCCTTCCTCTCAGCTGCACAGGGAAGAGCAAGCTGCGCTGGCCCCAGTGCAGCCTATATTGCAGAATGCAGGAGTCAAGTCTGTCCCGGCTTGATGGCCAACCACTAGGAAGAACCTCTTGTGGTGGGGAGACTAGTGCAGGAAGCATGGCTTATCTTGCTGCCTGTGTACAGGGCTCCTTCCTCCATGTGCACATCTGATGGGTGAGTTGATGCTTTCTGTTGTGGTCTTGCTTCTTTCCCAGGGGGGGCCTAATTGAAATGATGTTCAGCCTCAGTCCTTTGGAGAACCTCCGGGCACAGATCAGCAGCCGCCCGCCCCTCGTGGTGTTCATGGTCAGTGTCAGCGCCACGGCCATCGCCTTCCTCACCCTAGGCTATTTTTTCAAGATTAAGGAGATCAAGTCTCCAGAAATGACAGAGGTGAGTTCAGAGGCAGTGCTGTGGGTGTCTGCGCATGGGGGGGGGCGGGCAGAGGGGCAGCAGTGGTTGTCGCATGTTGATACGGGATGTGGCTGCTTGAAGGGCTGGCCACCCTGTGGCGTTTCAGTCTCAAACACGGATGACTACAGGGCTGGAATGATCCCTCCCTGGCAGCCTGAAGTTCAGGGGGAGGGGGATGACTTGAGGGAGCGTGGTGGACCTGCTGGTTGTCCAGGTGCCAGGTGGTTTTGGAATTGGCCTCACAAGAGACTTGCTTGTCTGCCTGGTGTGGTAGGCTTCTGTCTTGGAAGTGTCAGCCCTAGTGCTTTTAGGAGCACAGGTCCAGTGGTGGCAGAGTCCCTGGAGAAAACCTTCCAGAATCAGGCAGGCAGGCAGTCTTCTTTCCCCTCTGCCCATCCCAATCTAGGTGATGAGTCAGGATTTGAGGAGGGAGGGGGTGTCACCTCATTGGTGTTTGATGGATGCTTATCAGTCCTCCCCCCTCCCGCCACATGGTTTCTGAGTGCACACTGACATTGAGAGAATGTGTTGCTCCACCAGAGTGAGGCCTTGAGTGTCTGCCTTGCCTTTAAGGACTGGAACACTTTCCTTCTGCGGTTCAATGACTTGGATTTCTGTATTTCGGAGAACGAAACCTTGAAGCATCTCATAAATGACACCACAACGCCAGAAAGTGCCATGACCAGCAGCCAAACCCGGCCATCCACGCCATCGCCACAGACGCTAGAGGATTCTGGCCCAGTCAACACATCTGTGGCCATCACTCTGACGCTGGATCCCCTCAAGCCCTTTGGGGGGTTCTCACGAAATGTCACTCACTTGAGTTCCTCCATTTTTGGACACCAGATTGGCCTCTCAGGTATGACATGGCAGGATGGCTGTGAGGGCATGTCTGCAACCTCGAGTCAGCGTGTGAGGGAAGGGTGCCTGCAGCTGACTGGGCAAGGCTTCAGCTGGTGCTTTGGGATCTTTGCAGTGCACACTGGGAGGAGGGAAAGCCCTGTGACTGGCAGTGCATATGGCATACATCTCCAAAATCCACACGTGCAGCTTAAGAGTGGGACATGCTAAAACAGGGCCGTTCTTGCATGCCTCTATGACTGCTTCTTGGTCACAGCCCCCTACTGTTTCCAGAAGAACCACAAAATGTGCACCATTGAACCATACGTAACTTACTGGGGGGCCTCTTGCGTGTGTGCGGCCCACAGTACAAGGTTCTTACCTGGGCACAAGGGGGGCATCGTACCTAGTAAGCAGGGTCCCCGTCGGCCTGGTGGACCAGGAGTTGCACATGCCTGTGCTGGACATTCCCCTGCTGCCCTCCCCTCCCCCCATGAAATCTGATTGGAGGGCTGAGGAAACAGAGGAGGGCTGTGGGAGGCTGCAGACTTGTCCTCTGTTATCATTTTCGGGCATGAGGCACACCTGTTTGCTCAGTGAGAGAAATGCAGCCAGTCCCTGCAAACTGCTTTTCTCTCCTCCAAGGCAGAGACGCTCACGAGGAGATCAACGTCACATTTGCTCTCCCTGCGGCCTGGAACTCAGAGGACTGTGTCCTGCATGGTCATTGCACCCAGGTGGTCTTCACGGCCTGCATGACCGTCACAGCAGCTGCTGTCGTCTTTCCTGTAACTGTGTAAGGGTCTCCTTGTGCTCTCTCCCTGGTTAACCTTTCTTTTAAGTCGTGCTAGGGAGGCTGCTTTCCCACATTATCCATGCGCTGTTTCTAGAAATGCTGGACTTTACGCTATGAATGCATGGAAGTAACCTGCTTTCAGGCTCCAGGTCTGCAAATACACCCCTGACTAGGAGCCCTTCCCTGCATGACCACATGGGGCTTAAGCCAAACCAGAACTGGGGCAGGCCAGTGAGTGCCCCACAGTTCAACCCGTTTGTTCAGTGCATCTTCTTATATGCCCCAGGGCCCTGTGCAGGGGTTGGCAGATAGGCTGGTACAGCAGAGCTGCCTTATGGGGAGGAGTGAGGCCTAGAGGAACAGTTGGACTCTGTCCAGAAAGCAGCAGGTCTCATGGAGTCCCAAGGGCCTTGTGAGGTGGCAGGACGTAGCCCAAATGGTCGTGGGCCAGGCTTTGGCTTGGGGGTTTGTGTGCTGTTCCAGTGAGCCTGTGGAAGGGATGTTGGAGGTACAGCTGTGCTCTCAAGAGTTCTGTCTTGCTCCACAGGCAGCCGCCACACTGCACACCAGAGACATATGTGAATGCTACCTTTTGGTACAAGATCTTCACCACAGCCCGAGACTCTAGCACAAAGTATGCTCAAGACTACAACCCTTTCTGGTGCTACAAAGGGGCTGTCGGCAAAGTCTATCATGCCTTGAACCCCAAACTGACAGTGATTGTTCCAGAAGTAAGTGATTGCCATGACCTTTTTGCTGCTACCCCCGTTTTTTGGGTGCTGTGTGGTGGAGCACTGGTAAAAGTAGGGCTGAGGCCTGCCTTCCAGTGTGCCTGCTCCAGGGAGTCTTCTGTGAGCAGCAACCATGGCTATGTGTGGGTGGTTGGGTGATGCAGGAGGAAGTACAGTTCCCAGTCTGGAAGCGGCAGCTGCAAGCCGCATCCTCTTGCTGCTTCTGCTCAAGACCCCCCCCCCCATGTGTGTTCTTTTCCCTCTCCTAACAGGATGACCGCTCCCTCATCAACCTGCACTTAATGCACACCAGTTACTTCCTCTTTGTGATGGTCATCACCATGTTCTGCTATGCGGTCATCAAAGGCAGGCCAAGCAAACTGCGCCAGAGCAGCTCGGAGTTCTGCCCTGAGAAGGTGGGTGCAGGCTGCGGGTGCAGGCTGCTGTCACCACACCTGGGCAGCACAGAATGTCCCAGGTTGTTCTTGCAACAATGCTTTGAGGTACTTGGTTGAAAGGGACTTGCCTCAGAACACTCAGTGAGTGCTGTGATCTTTCCTGGCCTTGCCACCAAGCCATCACTTAGACATGCGGTTCTCAAACTCTTGGGGAGTTTGAAGACCACAGTAAGTGCCTTTGTGGGAGCAAGAAAGGCAGCAATGTGCTGCCTTTTTGAAGGCTCCCCAGCCTTCAAAAAGTGAAAGCGGAGCGATTGCGCCCCACTTCTGGTTTTGTGGAGGTGGAGCACAATCACTCCGCTTTCACTTTTTGAAGGTTGGGGAGCCTTGCGGACGGTCGTGGAGGGCTCCCCGCACCCCCGGGAGGCTGCAGCAAGGACTGGTAAGGAAATGCCAGTCTCTGTAGCCCCCCTTAGCAACGCGATCCTGGTGATTGCATCACTGTCTCCCACCTGCCTCTGTCCCTTAAGGGGAAAGAGTCCAGGGTCCTCAGTCTGGGGTGTCATCGCGATGCCCCAGTTTCAGAAGCCCTGACTTAGACAAATCAGCACAGCCTTGGTGTGGTGTCATGCTGGAAGCCTTGACACAGTGATAGCAGCCCCACAGCAGTGAAATGGGCTGATCAGACACAGGGTTCAACCCCCCCTGCTCTTCTCTTTGCTTTGATTTCTTCAGGTTGCTTTTTCAGAAGCCTGACCCCTCATCTCCTTCTTCCAAAACTGACTGAGTCTGTGATCGCTGTCGGCTGCACCCAGAAGTCGGCCCTGGTTCTTTTGATCTTGTGACGTTGGGTTACTCCAACCAAAGACCTTGAAGTGCCTGCAACGGTTATTTATATTCCACGCCTGTGCTCAAAAGCGGGAGAACTGGGCGTGCACAGCTAAGGCTGGGACAATGACACTGGATCCTCTTCCCTGTCTAGCCAGCTATTTTGCAATGGGCGGCTTGGCCTAGGCAGAGCCAGCGGGGCTTGTTGTTGTTGGGGGCAGTTCAGATGCCTTTTGCAAGTGTCTTGGGACAAGCACCTTGTTGCCGCCCCTGCCAGTGGTCTTCAGAGCAGCCTGCACCTCCGAAGCCCCAACACACTCTGTGAACTCGGTGCCCGACTGTCTCTCCGTTCCCATTGGCACCCTGCTTGCAGAAAGATACCAACGTTTTTAGGTTTGTTTAAGAAAAACAGTTACAGGTTTTAACATTGGCCACAGTTTGGAAAGATGAAAGCAGTGCTTACAATTTGAGGTGGAAAAGCAGGCAGTGCAGTCCCCACTCGTCATTCCTGGGCTGCTGGAAGTGCTAATCTTCTGAAGCGGCAGGCCCCCCTGAACTCTGCCTGGGGGTTCCTCCTGGGCCCCGAATTGGGGCTGCTGCTTTCTTCATGCAGATTGACTGCATGATGCAGAGTGCCGGGGGGGGGGGTGCAGCACATACCTGAGCAGTGCAGGTGTGAGGGCAGTGAGACTCATCTTCTCCCTGGCTGATGGGAGTTCTCTGGGCACAGGTGTTTGGGGAGCCTGAGGCCCTGTGCATGTGGAAGTGGGCTCTTGCCTGTAGGTGGGGGAAGCCTCATCGAAGGGAAAGATGGCCAGAATCATGTGGGCCACAAGTGCATTTCTGTAGACCTCGCCCAGTTCCTGTCTTGAGTGGGCATGGGGGTGGGGGTCACGTGCTTCTTCCTCTGTGTCTTCCCCCCTGCCCTTCCTGCAACATTCTGGCTTCCAGTTTCTCCCCTGGACTTGGAGTTAAGGGCATCTGCCCTACTGTTGTTGCTGGATGCCTTAAGGACTCTCGCTGGCTCCCAGAACCATTTCACTGGCAGCTTGGTTTGCAGTAGCACAAAACAGCACAACTTGCTGGCTCACTTTCATGGCCCATTGCCCCCTTTTATGGGACTGTGCCTGTCGGTCACTTGGAACATCGACGAGACTGAGCCGATTCTGGGGTGGAAATGATACTGTCGCCACACACAGCATCCCCTCCCCGGTCAGAGATGTTCCACTGAACATCCAGTGGTTTTCAGCCAGCCCTGCAAGAATTCTGTGTAGCTTGGGTGACCTGTTCCAGAGGTCGGGGGATACACAGGAGTGAGGTGGTGTGCAGCCCAGCAGATGGACCGTCGCAGAGCTTGTTCGGATCATATTGATCTTTGCCTCACTGCCTCTCGCATTCAGGACGGCTTGAATCACTTTTGATTCTGTTGGCGTTTTCTGCCATTTCATGTTGGTTGTTCTTTGGAATTATGTGAAGTTTTGTGACCCTGTTTCTCCTCCTCCTTCATGTCCGTGTGTTTTGCAGGAGAGGAAGGGTTAAGGTGGTGTTTCCCTTGTCTCTGGACTTGATGGCCAGTAACTGATGTGGTCTTAGCATTGGTGTGTGTATGAGACATGGATCTTGCTTTGCAGAATAAAGTTTGCCACCCACTCCTGGAGAAGCCTTGTTCCTGAAGCCTCATGCAGCCAGCCTGGCTTCTCTCGACCTTGCTCTCAAAGTCAGGCTGGGCTGGAGCAGGAGTGCTCGTTCTGCACAAGCTTCCTGCTGGCCACTGCTGTGATGCTGGGCAGGAGGGCCCTGTGCGCCTTTGTGACAAGGGGAGGCTGCTGAACACAGAAGCCCTTTGGCCGGGGCTAGACGCGGCCTGCTGCAAGCCCGCCCGGCCAGCCTTCCTTTGCCAGCCCCGGTGCTGCCTTAGGGCCCAGTCCTATCCATTTTTCCAGCACCACTGCAGCCACAATGCAGGCCGGAGATAAGGGAACTGTTCCCCACCTTGAGGAGGCCTCTGTGACTTCCTTCCCACCACAGAATGCAGTGCACACCCCTTTGCCACGACTGCACCAGCAGTGGAAAATGGGACTGGGCTCTTACTTGGGCGGGAGGGTGGAGTCCCGGCCAGGCTCTCCAACCTTCCCTGGCGGGCTAGACCTCTAGGGCACCCCTGGGTCTGGATGGGGCGAGGGTCCCGCCCGTGGCGGGCGCCTGGCCGTCATCCGCTGAACGTGCTAGCTCGGGGCGCCCCCAGATCCAGCCTGCGCTGCTCACCGCGCTCCGTCCCCGCATCCTGCTTCCTTTCCGGGAGCACCTCCCCAGCCGCGCCCCTCCAGCTGTGGGGCCGGGAGCCCTGCGAGGGCGTGACCGGGGAGGCCCCGAGAAGAGAAGGCTGCGGCTTGCTGAGAACGCTGCTGCCCGAGGGAGGCGCCGCTGCGGGCCGGCTGGGCGCCCCCGGCCGGCCCGGCCCCCTTCTCGGGCGCGCGCTCTGCACGTGCCCCGGCCGGAGAAGGAGGAGCCGGAGCCGCCGCGCCCTGCGCCAGGGACGCTCGCCCGGCACGTCCGCCCGTCTGGCCCCGGCGCGCAACAGTTTCCTCGGAGTTGCTGCGGCGCGGGCGGGAGATGCGGGGCTCCGGGGCGCCGCCTGCTCCTCCTTCCGCTGGTCCTGACAGCGCCCAGGCCCCCGCGCAGGCCGGCTGAGGCCGGGCGGCTCAGCATGGGCGCCAAGCAGCCCAAGGGCGGCCCGGCCCCCGGCGGCGGAGGCAGCCCGGCAGGCGGTCCCCGCCGGAGGCCGCCCCCTCGGGAGCGCGGAGACTTCCTGGCCTCGCTGGTGGTGCGCTCCGGGGAGAAGCTGGCCCGGGCGGCCGGCGCGGGACCGGCCGCGGCTGCGGGGCAGCCGCCCTACCGCCGGCGCGTGGGCATGATCCAGGAGTTGCTGGGCCTGGTCCGGCAGGGCCGGCAGGAGGAGGCCACCCGCCTGCTCAAGCACCTGCGCCAGGTGAGCGGCGCCTCCGGGTGCGGAAGGGCGCCGGTGCGGGCTCCCTCTCGCAGCCCCCGGGCCGCCTGGACCACGAAGCGTCTGCCGCCGGCGCGCCGAGGGGAGCCTGCGGGTGGTCGCCGCCGAGGGCTGCGCCGGAGGCTGCTCCGCGCCCAGCCGCCTCCCGGTCCCGGAGCGCGGCGCCCAGGACGTCGGGGGCAGGCTGCCGGGAAGAGGGTTCTTGCGAGGTCCGGCGGGCAGGGCGGGGGAAGGAGGGGCGCCGCGCGGACGTCGGGAGGAGCGGCCCCGACGCCCGGGGGAGTGGCGCGCTCTCCCCTGCCAGAGGCTTGCCGGGCGCTCCGGAGAGGGCTGGACCTCGAGGCCCTTCCAGCCGCAGGACTCGCACAGGCGCCTCTCCCCGCAGGCCTTTTGCACAGCGCCGCCTGCAGGAGCCCTGCGCGCTCAGACAGGCCCTGCAGCTTGCGGGCCAGAGCCGCGAAAGGCAGCAGCCCGGCCGGTCATGGTAGGGACGTGCCAGCTCCTGTTTCTGGAGGCAGGCTGCCTCTGATGCCAGAAGCAGGGAGGGCACCAGGACGCAGGCTGCGTGTGCTCCCTGGGCGTTTGGTGGAAGCTGGACGGGGTCCTTGGCCTGATCCAGCGGGGCTCGCCTGCTCTTGTGGCCTCTGCGTAGAACTGCAGGCCCCTCGTCCCGCCCCCCCGCCCCTTGATCAACTTGGGGGGGCGTGGCAGTGGCAGCAGGTCCTGGAGTCCAGTGCAGTCTCCTGTGGGGCAGATCCCACAAGCGTGAGGCAGGCTGTTCTAATGCCACCTTCTGCTCCTTGCCTAACTTCAGTCTGCTCCCCTGTAGCTTCGACCCAGTAGAAGCTGTAGATGGGAAAAGCAGGTTGGGCAACTTCACGTGGAAGACTTGGACTTGAGTTCCAAGCATGCATTTTTGGCGATTTGTACGTGTGTTTTGAAACTGGTTGTGACTCCTTGGGAGCTTTTCTCAGGACCAGACTCGTAAACCTGAGTCCTTTGGCTCTCCACTCCACTTGTCTCTGTGCGTGTGTGTATGTGCTTGCTCACTTTTTTCGTGGCTTCCTAAGGACCTCGTGGGTGATCCAGAAGCCGCATTCAAGCCGGCACAAGCAAGAGACTTGGAGAGAGTAGGGTAGGTTGGCTGTAGGAGGTGGCTGTGGGGTTGAGGGGGCGGGAGGCTTAAGATTTGTTTTCAGGTCTGGCTGGCCCGCCCACCTGCCTGCTGCTTCTGTCTCCTTGCTCGTGCTGCCCATCCCCTCCTGCCTTGTGGAGCTGGGATGCCTCCTCTTCCCTCCCTATAGGTCCACCCATGCATGGCGCTCCTTCTGAGGGCAGAATTGGGAGTCATGATGTGAACAGGGGTTCTTAGTTGAGGTTCATAAGGAACTGATTGGTGTTCTCTCACTCAGCGCTTTTGTTTGCTGATGGGATGGGGGGACATCAGGGGAGAGGAGTCCAACACGCACACACCCTTGTCAGCAGCTCCTTTTTTCTGCAGAGCCTCATCTGACTTGTTTGCCAAAAAGACTGTAACTTGAGTAAAACGGAGTCCCAAAAACACTCTGGACGAGTCCCCATGGCCACCAGCTAGTCAAAGGGGGCGGGGCCAGACGTGAGTGCAGCCATGGTGGACTGTCCCATCCCTGTGGAAAGCCTAATCAAGAATGAAATCCCGAAGTGTTCAGAAGAACAGGCTTTGCTGAGAGTCAGCCTGGTTTTTGTGAGGGTGATTTTGTCTCACAAATCTTCTAGGGTTCTTTGAAAAGGCGGACCTGGGGTTTCCTGCACCCCCAGACCATGAAATAATTGCAGTCACACCATAGCCACTGGAATTGTTTCCACATGGTTGCCTCCTCTTTTTGAAAGGGGGAAGGAAGGAGGCAGCCCAGGATCCAAGGAGCCTTCTGCACCGCCTCTGAGGAGCGAGAAAGGCTTCCTTGGAGCACTTCGGGGCTGCTGGAAGTGGTGCCCTGGACAGGTGAGTGTTGCTGACAGGAGGTGGGCGGTGCTTGCCTCCTGGGCGCCGCTTGTGAGTGGCCCCAAAGCGCTGCAAGGGACACTTTTGTGCCTCTCAGAAGCGGCACATAATGCTCCTCAGAGCCAGGGAAGCGGCACATGTCTCCTCTGAAATCAGAGGAGGCGCACGTTGCTTCCCTCTGCCTTGAGGCCCACCCCTTCCTCCTCCCCCCCCCCGCTTTAAAGGGGAGGAAAGCGGGGATGGCCCTCAGACATGGCTGGGAACCGCACCAAGTGCAGCCACTCTCGGTAATTTCCTCATCTCCCCTTGAAGGGGAGGCAAGGGGGGCAGCACTGCTCTTGGCGTGCTGTTGCCAGGCCATGCCCCCTTCCCTCCCTATCTATTGGAAGAGAGGAAGGTGGAGCCCTACAGCGTCTGCACCAGGGAGTTGTAACTCTGTGCACTGACGCTCTAGGGCTCCCCTTTCCCCTACTCCAGAGGAAATGAGATGCCGCCCTAGAGAGGCAGTGCGCTGGGAGTTGCAACTCCTGGTGCGCTGACACTCTAGGGCACTCTCTTGTCTCCTCCTCTAAAGGAGGAGGGAAGGGGGGCAGCCTAGTCCAGCGCTGAATCATTGCTGGAGAGGCAGCACCTAGCAGCTTCTCCAGCAGTGATTCTGGCCGCCACTCCTCCATTGGAAAGAGGTTTTTTTGTTAGAAAAGGAATGAAGCTGGCAGAGCTGCCATTCCCTTTAAAAAGAGAGAGAGAGAGAGAGAGAGAGAGAGAGAGGAATGGGTGGTGGGGGAGTGTGAGGCTGGCAGAGGTTCCCCCGAAGGATTGGTGCTTGGGGCATTTGTCCCGCTTGCCCCCTCTAAGTCCACCACTGTGTGGATGCCTTTCAGAAGGCTTTTGACACAGTCTCTCCCCAAAGGCTGCTGAGAGAACTTCACAGTCAGGGAGTAAGAGGAAAAGAGCACAACGTTTGGGGCTCTTTAGTCTAAAAGAAAGGCTACTGAGGTGACAAACAACTGAGGGCCTAATCCTATCCAACTTTCTAGCTCTGATGCAGCTGTCAATGGGGTGTATGCTGCATCCTGCAGTGGGAAAGCAATCACAGAGGCCTCCTCAAGGTGATGGAAAGTTTGTTCCCTTACCATGGGGCTGCATTGCGGCTGCATCATTGCTGGAAAGTTGGATAGGATTGGGCTCTGAGATGTAACATAAGGTAGGGGATGTATGGAGGGAAGTTCTTTTCCCTGGTAACACAACACCAGAACCAGGGGTAGTCAACTGAAATTGACTGGTGGGAGAATCGCACAGAGTGAAGGAAATCTTTTTTGTCCCTGCTTAATTAACCTGTGGAACTCTTTACCGCAGGGTGTTCTGATAGTATCTGGCAAGACCTTGATCAAAGGGGTTCAAACTGCGAGAGGAGATTCCAGTCGGATACCCGAATAAATTCCTAACGGTGCGTACAGTTAGGCTGTGGAATCCATTGCCAAGGGGGTGGTGGATTCTCCCTCTGGAGATTTTCAAGCAGAGACTCAACAGACACATGCAGAATTTCCTGCTGCAGGCAGGGGTTGTACTTGATGACTCTGTGTACCTTCCAACTTTGATTCTATGAAAAGGAGATAGGACAGATTTATGAGGAAAATTCCATCACAGTTGTAAGTCATAACTATATGCAACCTCTGGGTTTCAGAGGCAGCCTGTCTGAATACTAGGTGCTGAATACCAGGGAGTGGCAACAGAATGTAGGCAGTGACTTTTGTGTTCCCTGAGGCACCTTGTGGGTCACTGAGATTAAGGAAATAGAACTAGATGGGCCTGGGCCTGATCCAATGGGGCTCTTATGTTCTAGTCTGCCCTCAGGGTCAGTAAGAGTAAGTCCTCCCTCTTCCGTGGGACAACCTCACAGATACCTGGAGACAGCTGATGGAGTTCTCCTTTTTTCCAGTTCCTTTAACGGCTCTCGCAGGACTCCACTTTCAGGCTCCTCACCATCTTTGCTGCTCTCCACTGAACTGTCATCAGTCACCAGCTCATCAGTCACCCCCTTAAAATGGGGTGGCCAAAACTGGCTGTAGGATTCCCGGGGAGCTCTGAGTAGTGCAGAACAGGGTGGAGCTGTGAGTTGTCATGATGCTTCTGCAAACGCAGCCCTGCAACATGTCTGCTTTTTCTGCTGCTGCATCACGCTGCTGGCTCATGTTTCATATGTGGCACCAGTGAGATTTTTTAAATACTTGCTGCCCCTAGACCAGGCCTTTCCCATCCTAGTGCCTTTGCTTTCTTGTTCCTACATGTAGGACACTTACATAAGAACAGCTCTGTTGGATCAGGCCATAGGCCCATCTAGTCCAGCTTCCTGTATCTCACAGCGGCCCACCAAATGCCCCAGGGAGCACTTGGTGGACTGCCGTGAGATACAGGAAGCTGGGACTCTTGAGGGATGTCTGCCTCCATCTTGCTGAGGTGGGTCCCGCGAGCGAGGCTTTTGGGGTCATTTGTAGCCTTGCTTCCCAACTTGCGGAGTGTCAGCTCTCCTCCCCAGCCTCGTTCCATGTACACATCCCACCGCCACCCCCTTGTCCCTGGTCACAACCAGCAGGTTGAGCAGCACAGGGCAGAGTTCTGTGGCCCTCCACTCAACCCCTCCCTCCCTCCCTCCCTCTCTGCCTCCAGATGGAGGTGGAGCCATGGACTCCCATGTGCTGAGCCTGGCTGCTCAGCCAACTGTGAAACCACCCAGCAGCAGTGCTGTCCAGCCCATTTTCCACTATTTCACCCATGAGGATATCAGGAGACACCGTCAAATGCCTTGAGGAAACGTAGGTGTGCTCTCTCCACAGTGCCCTTGGGGGGAGTGAGATTCATCTGGCACAACTTATCCTAGAAATCACCCCATTGTTTCCTAAGTGCTTACAGACAGTCCACTTAATAACCTGTTTTGGGATCTTTCTGGGCATTCTGGTCTGTAGCAGTGGCATAGCTAATGTGTAGTCCAGTGCTGAGCTCAAAACAGTGTCCTGGAAGTGATGTCACAAACGGAAGTGACATCATGCCTGGGCTTTTTAAAAAGTGTAAATCTGAGAAAAACCCACCTCCTTCCCCCAACAGCTTGCCACCCACTTGCTCTGCTGACTCCCCCCAGCCAGTGGTATAGCTAAGGCATCTTTCTACTACCTGGGGTCAAGGAAGATTTTGTAGCCTGCTCGCCTGTGTCGAAATCAAATTTAAGTAAATACATAAAAAGTGTGCCCCTTATTGGTTGGAGACACTGTGCTGGGGTGAAGAGGAGAAGTTATTCTCCCTCTGCTAAACGTAAGAGCAGCATTACTTGAAAACATGCCACTTTACCCAGTGAGCAGGGGTTACTGTATTATGATACACAGAAATGAAAGTTGATTCATATTTGGTTCCATGCTGTATCATATGTATTGTATTGGCAACCTTCAGTCTCGAAAGACTATGGTATCGCGCTCTGAAAGGTGGTTCTGGCACAGCGTCTAGTGTGGCTGAAAAGGCCAATCCGGGAGTGACAATCCCTTCCACACCGGGAGCAAGTGCAGTCTGTCCCTGGTCTGTCTCCCTGGCTATGGGCCTTCCTTCTTTGCCTCTTAGCCTCAGACTGTTGGCAAAGTGTCTCTTCAAACTGGGAAAGGCCATGCTGCACAGCCTGCCTCCAAGCGGGCCGCTCAGAGGCCAGGGTTTCCCACTTGTTGAGGTCCATCCCTAAGGCCTTCAGATCCCTCTTGCAGATGTCCTTGTATCGCAGCTGTGGTCTACCTGTAGGGCGCTTTCCTTGCACGAGTTCTCCATAGAGGAGATCCTTTGGGATCTGGCCATCATCCATTCTCACGACATGACCAAGCCAACGCAGGCGTCTCTGTTTCAGCAGTGAATACATGCTAGGGATTCCAGCACGTTCCAGGACTGTGTTGTTTGGAACTTTGTCCTGCCAGGTGATGCCGAGGATGCGTCAGAGGCAGCGCATGTGGAAAGCGCTCAGTTTCCTCTCCTGTTGTGAGCGAAGAGTCCATGACTCGCTGCAGTACAGAAGTGTACTCAGGACGCAAGCTCTGTAGACCTGGATCTTGGTATGTTCCGTCAGCTTCTTGTTGGACCAGACTCTCTTTGTGAGTCTGGAAAACATGGTAGCTGCTTTACCGATGCGCTTGTTTAGCTCGGTATCGAGAGAAAGAGTGTCGGAGATCGTTGAGCCAAGGTACACAAAGTCATGGACAACCTCCAGTTCATGCTCAGAGATTGTAATGCAGGGAGGTGAGTCCACATCCTGAACCATGACCTGTGTTTTCTTCAGGCTGATTGTCAGTCCAAAATCTTGGCAGGCCTTGCTAAAACGATCCATGAGCTGCTGGAGATCTTTGGCAGAGTGGGTAGTGACAGCTGCATCGTCGGCAAAGAGGAAGTCACGCAGACATTTCAGCTGGACTTTGGATTTTGCTCTCAGTCTGGAGAGGTTGAAGAGCTTTCCATCTGATCTGGTCCGGAGATAGATGCCTTCTGTTGCAGTTCCAAAGGCCTGCTTCAGCAGGACAGCGAAGAAAATCCCAAACAAGGTTGGTGCAAGAACACAGCCCTGCTTCACTCCGCTTCAGATGTCAAAAGGGTCTGATGTGGAGCCATCGAAGACAACAGTGCCCTTCATGTCCTTGTGGAAAGATCTGATGATGCTGAGGAGCCTGGGTGGACATCCAATCTTGGGGAGAATCTTGAAGAGGCCGTCTCTGCTGACCAGGTTGAAAGCCTTTGTGAGATCTATGAAGGCTATAAAGAGTGGCTGTCGTTGTTCCCTGCATTTCTCCTGCAGTTGTCTAAGGGAGAATACCATATCAGTGGTGGACCTGTTGGCTCGGAATCCGCACTGTGATTCTGGATAAACGCTCTCTGCAAGTACCTGGAGCCTCTTTAGTGCAACTCGGGCACTAAAGGTATGGAGCCCTATGGAAAGTGAAACTGAGCCATACCACATGTTTACTCACGAGTAGGCGAATGTGCCTTAATCTGTCTGAAAGGGCAGGCTGAATCCAATGACTCCAGAATGGTTCCTATCCAATGAAAGCAGCCCCCAAAAAACACCCAAGAAGGAGGTCCGTCCCTCCAAGCAGAAGAATGTATTGAGCCCTATGGAAAGCAAAAGTAAGCCACACAGTCGTGTTTACTCATGAGTAAACAAATGTGCCTTGGATCCTGGTCAAGTCAGGCAAAGGGGAATGCAAGGCTGGCTGGATGGTCCCAGTCCGATGAAAGTGGAACTCAACAAATGCTCCAGAAGGCAGCACCCCCCCCCCCAAACAGGCTTGAGTTTGTAAAGTGGGCACTGGGGAGGGCTGAAAATCTCACTGATATTTTGTGTGTGGGGGGGTTTCTTGCAGGCAGGCTACGAAGAAAATTCATTTGGTGAAACAGAACTAGCTTCCCTATATTTAATTATTTGTTTCTTTAATTTAATGTATTGAGCCCTATGGAAAGCGAAAGTAAGCCACACAGTCGTGTTTACTCATGAGTAAACAAATGTGCCTTGGATCCTGGTCAAGTCAGGCAAAGGGGAATTCAAGGCTGGCTGCATGGTCTCAATCTGATGAAAGTGGAGCTAAACCAATGCTCCAGAGGGCTGCACCCCCTCACCCAAAGAATAAAACAGAGGCTTGAACTGTAAGGTAAATTTTTATTTGTTTTTAGACTTGTAAAGCTAGGTGAGTTCTGATAGTGATATGCTTGAAAGAGAAGGAAAACTCTGATTCCAAACCTCCACTGCCTTGTGGCTACATCCAGTTGTGGAAAAGGCTTCAGGAGTCAACCTCGAGGCAAAATCCGGAGCCGGAGTCCCTCAGGCAGTTCGTGGCTGCACACAGTCACATTCTGGCAACTCCTGCGATGCCGCTGGAACCAACCGTATTGGTTTCTGCCTTTCCATTGGATCATTCCAGCGACGTGGAGAGGGGGGATTTGCTGCATGGGTAACAGCCTATCCTCCATACCTTCTTTACCCAGGCTTCGCGCACTAGAGAGGACACTCCAACTTCGCCTTACGGCGTCGGCACAACACGGGAAGCAGCAGTTACCGGTTATAAGTCTTCGCTCGATTGGCGTAGGGCATGAAGCCAGGGGGTGCTTCCGACGGTGGGAGAGATCATTGCATCTCATTGGGCAGCTACTGCCCGCCTTAAGCTGGGCAGTCCCCAGCCAGTAAGGTGTTGCCTCGTCACGGTCCATTAACCTCACGGGGTGCGTGGGGTTTAGGGTGAAAACCAACAAGCGGATCGACAACTCTGCACCATGCAATAGAAAACAGAAAACTCCTGCCCTAAAGCTGGGCACCTGGAACATAAGGACAATGACCTCTGGCTTCTCTGATGACCTGCAAGCAATAGACGATGCACGCAAAACAGCTGTCATCGACATGGAGCTGAGCAGACTGCAGATGGACATCGTCGCCCTTCAAGAGACCAGGCTGCCAGATTCCGGATCTGTCAAGGAGCGAAATTTCTCATTTTTCTGGCAGGGAAAACCACCAAACGAAACCAGGGAACATGGTGTTGGCTTTGCGGTCAGAAATACCCTGCTGAAACCCATCATCCCACCTACTGTGGGAAGTGAAAGAAGTTTGTCCCTGCAACTCCAGTCATCAGCAGGACCTGTCACTCTCATCAGTGCTTATGCACCGACCCTGTCGTCTCCAGCAGAAGCCAAAGACAAATTTTATGATGACCTGGCCACCACTATCAAGAAGATCCCCGTAAAAAAGCCATTGTTCATCCTCGGCGACTTCAGTGCTAGAGTTGGTGCTGATAACAGTTCGTGGCCCACTTGCTTAGGTCAGTTCGGCAGTGGGAAGATGAACGAAAATGGCCAACGCCTGCTAGAGTTTTGCTGTCATCACGGTCTCTGTGTCAGCAACACGTTCTTCAACACGAAGCCCCAACATAGAGTCTCTTGGAGACACCCAAGATCAAAGCACTGGCACCAGCTCGACCTGATCCTCACCAGACGCTCCAGCCTTCCCAGCATCAAGATCACACGCAGCTATCAGGGTGCTGCCTGCGACACCGACCACTCGCTGGTGTGCAGCAGAGTGAAACTGCAAACAAAGCGACTGTACCACACAAAAAAGGAAGGAAGACCTCGCATTGATACGAGCAAGACCCGGGATCAGAGAAAAGTCAAGGAATTTGTACGAGCGCTTGAGGAATCTCTTCCAGGCCTGGTCGATGCAAACGCATCCAACAGATGGGAACATTTCAAGAATGCCGTTTACAACAACGCCTTGTCCATATTTGGCAAGAAGACCAACAAGATGGCAGACTGGTTTGAAGCCCACTCTGAGGAGTTGACACCAGTCATTGAGGAAAAGAGGAGAGCTCAAGCAGCATACAAGGCCTGTCCCAATGAGCGCAACCTGCAGGTCCTCCGAGCTGCTCGCAGCAAAGTCCAGCAGACTGCCAGGAGATGTGCTAACGACTACTGGCTCCAGCTCTGTTCCGAGATACAGATAGCAGCTGACATGGGCAACATCAAGGGGATGTATGATGGTATCAAGCAGGCCCTAGGTCCAACACAGAAGAAAATTGCCCCTCTGAAGTCTGCTGCAGGTGAGGTCATCCAGGATCGGGCGCAGCAGATGGAACGCTGGGTGCAGCACTACTCTGAGCTATATTCCAGAGAAAATGTAGTCACCGAAGAAGCGCTGAACAACATTGAGTGCCTGCCTTTGCTGGAGGAGCTTGACAGTGAACCAACCCTAGAAGAACTTCACGTGGCCCTGGACTCCCTTGCCTTTGGCAAGGCACCTGGAAAAGACAGCATCCCTGCTGAAGTCCTAAAATGCTGCAAAGAGATCATCGTCACTGAGCTGCATGAAATCCTTTGTCTCTGCTGGAGAGAAGGTGGAGTACCTCAAGACATGAGGGATGCAAACATCATCACGCTGTACAAGAACAAAGGCGACAGGGGTGACTGCAACAACTACCGCGGCATCTCTCTCCTTAGCATTGTAGGAAAGCTGTTTGCCCGAGTTGCACTAAAGAGGCTCCAGGTACTTGCAGAGAGCGTTTATCCAGAATCACAGTGCGGATTCCGAGCCAACAGGTCCACCACTGATATGGTATTCTCCCTTAGACAACTGCAGGAGAAATGCAGGGAACAACAACAGCCACTCTTTATAGCCTTCATAGATCTCACGAAGGCTTTCGACCTGGTCAGCAGGGATGGCCTCTTCAAGATTCTCCCCAAGATTGGATGTCCACCCAGGCTCCTCAGCATCATCAGATCCTTCCACAAGGACATGAAGGGCACTGTTGTCTTCAATGGCTCCACATCAGACCCCTTTGACATCCGAAGCGGCGTGAAGCAGGGCTGTGTTCTTGCACCAACCTTGTTTGGGATCTTCTTCGCTGTCCTGCTGAAGCAGGCCTTTGGAACTACAACAGAAGGCATCTATCTCCGGACCAGATCAGATGGAAAGCTCTTCAACCTCTCCAGACTGAGAGCAAAGTCCAAAGTCCAGCTGAAATGTCTGCGTGACTTCCTCTTTGCCGACGATGCAGCTGTCACTACCCACTCTGCCAAAGATCTCCAGCAGCTCATGGATCGTTTTAGCAAGGCCTGCCAAGATTTTGGACTGACGATCAGCCTGAAGAAAACACAGGTCATGGTTCAGGATGTGGACTCACCTCCCTGCATTACAATCTCTGCGCATGAACTGGAGGTTGTCCATGACTTTGTGTACCTTGGCTCAACGATCTCCGACACTCTTTCTCTCGATACTGAGCTAAACAAACGCATCGGCAAAGCAGCTACCATGTTTTCCAGACTCACAAAGAGAGTCTGGTCCAACAAGAAGCTGACGGAACATACCAAGATCCAGGTCTACAGAGCTTGCGTCCTGAGTACACTTCTGTACTGCAGCGAGTCATGGACTCTTCGCTCACAACAGGAGAGGAAACTGAATGCTTTCCACATGTGCTGCCTCCTACGTATTCTCGGCATCACCTGGCAGGACAAAGTTCCAAACAACACAGTCCTGGAACGTGCTGGAATCCCTAGCATGTATGCACTACTGAAACAGAGACGCCTGTGTTGGCTCGGTCATGTCGTGAGAATGGATGATGGCCAGATCCCAAAGGATCTCCTCTATGGAGAACTCGTGCAAGGAAAGCGCCCTACAGGTAGACCACAGCTGCGATACAAGGACATCTGCAAGAGGGATCTGAAGGCCTTAGGAGTGGACCTCAACAAGTGGGAAACCCTGGCCTCTGAGCGGCCCGCTTGGAGGCAGGCTGTGCAACATGGCCTTTCCCAGTTTGAAGAGACACTTGGCCAACAGTCTGAGGCTAAGAGGCAAAGAAGGAAGGCCCATAGCCAGGGAGACAGGCCAGGGACAGACTGCACTTGCTCCCGGTGTGGAAGGGATTGTCACTCCCGGATTGGCCTTTTCAGCCACACTAGACGCTGTGCCAGAACCACCTTTCAGAGCGCGATACCATAGTCTTTCGAGACTGAAGGTTGCCAACTCATGCCTGAAATATGAGAACTTACACTGAACTGGGCACTGGGGAGGGCTGAAAGTTTCAATAATTTTTTTGGTGGAGGGTGTTATTGCAGGCAGGCTACAGAAAAAATTCACATTGTGAAACAGGGCTAGCTTCTCCTTATTTAATTATTTGTTTTTCTTTAATTAAATTATTTATAGTTAATCATTTTATTTTGCTTGACGATGTCACTTCTAGCCATGACATCACTTCTGATGGGTCCCAGACAGGTGGGTCATTCTAAAAAGTGTGTCCCGGTGCTCAAAGTTTGAGAACCACTGCCCTAACTCAAAAAGAACCAATGAGACATCGTGGGTGGGTTGGTGGGTGGGGGAGTGACATCCTAGTGACCAAAGTTGAGGAAATTGTGACTTTTAGCAATAATACCATCATGTTATATACCATTTGATGCAGAAATTCATCCACTGCTTGTGGGAAGATATTCACTGCATTTATTTTTGGCCATTATTATTCATTTCATGTCATGACTATTATTATTTCTCAGTCTCACGTACCTCATAGGGTTGTTGGGAGGACAAAATAAGGGGAAGAGCCATGCACACCACCCTTAGTTAAGTCAGGTGGGGTGACAAAAATTTATGGGCCCAGAGTGTCAAATGACCTGGCTACACCACTGCTGTCAAGCTCAGCTTGTTGCCCGTTGCAACTGCTACCCCCTGCACCTCCTTAGCTATGCCACTGGTCTGTAGTTTCCTGAATCTTTGTTCTTCCCCTTTCTAAAGGCAGAAGCAACATTTGCTCATTTCCTGGCACCTCACTGTTTCTCCAGGAGTCCTCAAAGATGGCAGGCAGCATCTCCATGAAGCAACTGTTCCTTTTCTGTGCTGTCTTTGTCCTTTGTAGGGTACTGATTTTTGGAAGAAGGGACATGGAAGTGGGGGTGGCTTTTCTGTGGTCCTTTCCAGCTCTGTTGTGTTTTTGTGCACTCACCCTTATATGTCTGTTTTACAACGGGGTGTTGTTAACATGCTGCTTTGTGACTCCCAACAGTAACAGTTGCATTTGCTGAGAATTAATTAATGGAAGCGGGTGGGCCTGGCTGGCTTCAGGAGCCTTGTAGAGAACCTGGCAAAAGTCCGAGAAGGTGGGAATCATAATGCACGTCTCGCTTCAAAGTAGATTAACAGCCTGACTGGAAGGGGGAATCCACTCTCCATCTTTGTATCAATCTTTTGCTCGTTTTCTTCTCACAGGAATCCTGGAGTCGTAGTTTGGGGAAGCTTCAACTTTCCCAGTTGGTTTTGGGTGGTGTCAATTGGTGCTAGGCTCTGCCTGAAGGGTCACTGGCCGGGTTGCTGATGTCTCGGGGAGGTGATGAAAACTTTGTTTTGTCTGGCTGATGGATTGTTTGCCTCCTGTGCCTCTGTACTCAGCGATTTTCAACCACTGTACCATGGCACACTGGTATACTGTGGAAGGTCTGCAGGTGTGCCATGGGACTTTGGGGAGGGTCATTTATTAGTCAGTCTGTTGGGAGATATGAGCCCCCCACCGGCAGTGTGGTGTGCCTTGTCAATGATCAAAAAACTGATGGTGTGCCTTGACAATTTTAGCACCTTGTCAGTGTGCTGTGAGATGAAAAAGGTTGAAAATCGCTGCTCTATGTAGTTCCTTGAATGTTAATAGTTTTGTACTCCTCTGATTGGTTTTATTTATATCTTTTGAAGTTTTTTTATTGATTTTATAAATTGTTCTCTTTAGCCCTATGAATTGTATAAGCTGCCTGGGTATCTGCTTCGGCAGAGGAAATTCTTTTAAATAAATAAATAGAGTGGTGAGCATCAACCATGTGCGCCCTCTGCTGGCTACTTGCCCTGAAGCTCTGGCAGGCATGGGGGGGGGAATGACCTGAGCAGGCCCTTGTTCCACCTCTCCTTCAGGGAGACTCTTGCACTGGGCTCAGGTACAACCTCAAGTTCACTTCCCTTGGGCGGTGGCCTTCTTAACTTTTTTATACACCTTTTAGTTTTACAGGCTTGATTCCTCGGTGATCTGCTCTTTTACTCTTTTAATCTGACTACTGTTTTTATGGCCCTGTAGTGTGTTTTTAAATGTTTTTATCTGTTTGTATTAATGTTTTTAAATTCTATTGTTTTTTAATATGTTGTTAGCCGCCCTGGGTCCCGTTAGGGAGAAGGGCGGGATAAAAATAAAGTTTTATTATTTATTATTATTATATTGGGGGGCAGGCTGCCTTCTGCCAGCACCTGTGAGAAGTGTCACCGCCCAGAGGCTTTTTGGACCTGTGGCTGCCCCGAGAGATGGCACCCCTGGCTGTCTGTGGATGCTGCCTGGCAGCAGCTGGCACTTTTCTGTGATAGCAGGCTGGTCAGGGTGGTTCCTCTGGAGCCCACCTGAGAAGGCTGGGGCTTCCTTCTCTGCCATCTGGGCCCATGGTCTGAAGGGAGGAGATGGGTCCAAGTTGATGTTCTTCTCAGTTCTTCCCAAGTTCTTCTCAGGTTCATTCCCTTGCAGCCCATCCAGTAGTAGGGCTGGGAGAGCCAGGGTGGTGTAGTGGTTTGAGAGGTGGACTTAGACCTGGAAGATCCAGGTTCAAATCCCCCCTTAGCCATGAAGCTTTCTGGGTGACCTTGGGCCAGTCACTTTCTCTCAGCCTCACCTACCTCACAGGGTTGTTGTGAGGACAAAAGGAGGGGAGCAACTGTGTACAGCACCCTGAGCAGTTTGGAGGAAGGGTGGTATAAAATGTGAAAAATAAATAAAGTGCTTTGGAGGGCTGCACAGGGAGGCTGAGGTAGGTGGGTGTGGGTCTGTCTCTGCCTGGTAGCTCCAGGTGGTCAGCGCCTGCTTCTCCCGTGTTCCAGACACTATCCCAGGGACACGAAATGTGATGCTAGGCTGAGCTCTGCTGGGTGTTGTGAGGCTTTCGTGCTAGACTGTGTTTCTGGGTTGCATATCTCTCTTTTGCCTGATGTGGCCCCAAACAGCTGCCAATGGTGCTAGAGGTGCTGGTGGATTCCGGTGGGAAAGCTCTCTTCTCCCAGCGCGGGGCTGTTTTCCTTCCTTCCTTCCTTCCTCCTCACATGGGAGGTTTGCCCTGAATCCGTAACCTTGTAAGCTGGATTGGCAAAATGCTTCAAGCACAGGTGGGAATTGTGGGGCCAGCGTAGAGCGAGTTGAGCAGGCCGTGATGGGATCCCCTTTCCCTATGAGAGTGGCACAAGCCTCCCCCCTTCAAGCGGGACCTCTTGCCACAGGTCCTGAGTGATTGGCTGTGCATCTACCTGGAGTGGGTCTGCTGCAGGCCGCCTGGGCAGGCCTCTCTCCTCTGTCATGGCCGCTGCTTGCCTTGCTGTATGGCCTTCTCCCTCCACCCCCCAAACCGCACTTGGTGTTTGTCTGTGGCCAAGCGGGGAGGTTGCATCTCCTCTGGGGGGAGGGTAGCACAGCATCTGACTTGCTGCCTGCTGCGTTGGGTGCCAGGGCGCCAGCCACCTACTGCATCCTCTGGCTGCCTGGTTTGGAGGATGGGTGGGGTGGGCACTGCAACGCTTCTGTGGCACCTGGAAACTGCCAAGGTCTCTCCTGCCCTGCCTGGCGCTCCGCCAGGAAAAGAGAATGCTGGACAAGGCATGGCTGATCCTGAGAGACAGCCACTTGGCTGCTTCCAGGGGAGCTCCCGGTCTGTCTCCTCCCTGTCCCTCTTTGCAGGCAGCCCAGCTGTGGGGCCTCCTCCTTGCTGCTCTGCCAGCTGAGGAGGCCAGCGTGGTTCTCCCACCACCTCTAGTGTTGGGTGGGGCCCATGCCGCCTGCCTCTTAACCCACCAGCTCTGTGTGTTCCTGGGGCCATTTCAGCAGCTCTCCCAGTGCAGGAAATTTTGGTCTGGGTTGGGACCAGCAAAGACTCTTGCTGGGATTGGAGCCCAGGTGGGGGGTGCCCCCCAATTCAGGAGGGTTGGCAGGGGCTGTTGGCCTGTGTGTGCAACTGGGTGTGAGCTGAGGTTGGCTGCAAGGATGCACTGTCCGGGTGCTCTCCCAGGTCAACTAATAACCAGGTGGCATGAAGGAGGTGCCAAGGAATTGGAGGTCCTCTCCCAGGGCTATGCAGGGTGTGTGGCTCGCAGCAGGAGACTTACGATGAAGCCAAAGCAACGGGAGCGCTGGATGAGGGCAGTGGGGGTGGCAGTGCATGAGCCAGGAGGGAGCCCCAGGTGTGCCTCTTGCTGGGGGGGGGGCAGGAGTGCTCTGGGGATGAGATTGGCCCTGTGCGGAAGGAAGGTCTTGGCGGGCTCTAGAAGGGGCAGGCAGGAGGCTGAATCTGCAAAGGCCACCAGGCCTGGGAACGAGGAGGCTCCAGCTGGGGCGGGTGGTGCCTGCCCTTACTCTGATGATGGGAGGGACTTTCCCCCATGTCTGCCCAGAGGGCCAGGGCATTTCAGAGAAGAGAGGAGCTGGCAGGCACTGGGTTCCTGTTTCTCATGGCTGACAGCACGTGTAGTTTTTCCTGACCCTGTAGGGCCCCCCTTGGTTGCAGCCCTGCTCTCTGGTGTTCGGAGAAGCTGCTTTGCAGCTGGCCTGTGCCTCCTTGCACCAGCCCAGGGCACGGTGTGAAGGGGCAAAGGGATGCTGTGGGTAGGGGGAGAACCGATGCAACTCACAGGCAGCACCCCTTGCCCTGCCTCTGGGAAGGAAGCTCCTGGGTGTGGGCGCCACCCCCCTTGTGCGCTTCCCCAGTGCTGGCTGACATGTCAGCAGACATCCTGTGTTGATCAGGTGAAACTGTTGTCTGTCTTCGATTAGTTCAAGTGCTGGAGGGACTGATGGCTGCACCCAGGGCCCCTTCTGTGTCTGCCAGCTTCTGGTGGTGGAGACTTTGCTGCCTGGTGTTGCTGGCTCTCTTGAGCAACTCCTGCTGCAAATGACTGAATGGGTTGTGTGTGTTGTGGCCTGCACTGATGATGATGTCACAGTAAGTCAGCGGCAGAGTCGTCTGGAAAAGGAGTGTGCGTGTTCACAGAGGGTTTTGCCGTGGCTCTATCCAAGAATGTCCTTTTGGACCCTGCAGAATCTTGCCCCTGCTGTAGTTGCAGCAGGACCTGTGCAAAAGGCATGGATCCAGTTTCATGGCTAGACGTTCTGAGGAGGAGAAACGCCATCTCTGCTCTGAGGAGCAGCTCCAGAGGCAGCCTGGGGAGAGCCCTGGCAGCCTGGAGTGTCTCTCCTAGAAGTGGAGTCCTGCATGCTTGGCTGAAAGGCACGTTCGCAGGCAGGCCAGGCACCCTTCACATCCCTTGAGAGAGAGGTCGAGTTCTGGGAAGGGCAGTGGGCTTGTGGCATGGCTGGCTTCCTTGCCACCTGGTGTGGCTTGCTCTCAGGAGGGGAGGCCTCAGGCAGAAGGTAAGCTCTGGTAGGCTTGCCATTCCAAGAGTCCAGAGGCCCTGGCAAAGTGAGGAGCTTTGGCTCCTGAAGGCCTGTGAGATCCTAGAGATCCCCCCCAAGAGTTTGCCCAGGGTTGGTGGTTGGCTTCCGCTCCAGTGGGCACCGTTCTTGACCAGCAGCAGCACAACCCCACTTGCCGTGCTGCTTGAGGCTTCTGCTGCACGTTGCCTGCACCCACCAGCTGGGTGCACCTGCGTGTCATCCAAGCAGCCATTGTGGCTGCCCCCCTGCCCCCCCACCCCCATGCCTGGCTGAGAGGCACTGCCTGCCTGGCTCCCTCTGCTGACAGTCGCTGTACGGAAACGGAACTCTGCCCTGCCTGTGCTGGTGGCTGTGCTGGGGGCACCTCTTGGGGAGAGTTCAGAGAAAGCCCCCTGACCAGCCTTGCTTCTCTCCCTGGCAGGACTTGGGCATGGAGTCCACTTCACTGGATGATGTGCTGTACCGTTACGCCAGCTTCCGGAACCTGGTTGACCCCATCACACATGACCTGCTCATCAGCCTCGCCAGGTACATCCACTGCCCCAGATCGGTGAGTGCCCCTCCTCTGGGAAGAGTGTGGGGAAGCTGCTGTGCTGGGGGGTCTTTGCGTATCTGAATGGACCCCGGGGTGCATCCGAATGGCCTGGCTGGGCTGCAGCTGCTGTGGGAGTCTGCCTGCCTGCCTTATCTGCCTGCTTGGCAGAAGCCCAGAGACTCCCTCAGAGTGCCTGCCTATGCAAGGCCTGGCGGGCTCTGAGAGGTGGGGACTACGCCCTGGGATTGAGGCAGGGAGGGGCGAGCCCTGGGAAAAGTCACCCCTTCCCTGTGTCACGGACAAAAGGCCAGTTCTGTGCGGGGAGTCCTTTGGCAAGGCTGCTGCTGTTCCATTCCCTGTGACTGGGAATGGGGCTTCCCTGGTGAGGGGCATTGGAGCTCAGGTGGGGCTGTTGGCATTGTGCATGCCCTTCTCAAATGCTCCTATGCAGTCCACCCCACCCTGTCGGAGAGGGCGTTTCTTGGTTTGCCGTGCTGCTTTTGATCTTCTTTCAAATAAGTGCAGGAACTGCGCAAATCCTCCTCACTCTTGGCCTCGGGCTGCCAGCACTAGCGCCAAGATGCGGTCCCCCTCCATGACCCTGTGAATGGGCGGGGAGATAAATGTACATAAACATGGCGTTCAGGCCTGCTCTTCTCAAGGAGAGCGTGATCTCTTGGTGTACAGGAAGGAAGAGGGTCTTGTCTGATGTCACGAGCCCTTCACTTGCCTCTACCTTCCTTGGGAAAGTCTTGGTGGCTGGCATTTGTCTCTCTAGGGAGCCTTTGCCAATTCTATCCAGCCTGTAGAGAGGCAGACTATCTAAGCTGGGGCCTGCCTGGCCACCGGGGGCTGGTGTGCTGCAGTGGGCTCCGAATGTCGCCTGCATCCTGTGCTCCAACTTAGGAAAGTGGGCCGGAGGGCAGGAGGTGCCATTTTTGGCTCTCGTTCCTCTCCCATTGTTCCTCATGGGGTGACTGCTACCTAGGCCAGCTCTGTGGCTCGCATGGTGTTTTTCCTGCGTCAGGGGCCAGGATACTCTGCATCCCTGGCAGGTTTCATCCGCATCCCTCTCCAAGCACACTCCAGTCTGCCCCGTCCTGTCCTCTCCTCTTCTCTGGCAGAGTTACTCCAGTGCAACGTTGTGTTCTTTCAGCCTGCCCTTCAAAGTAGACTGAGGCACGTTTGCCAACTCATGAGTAAATGCGCACATGCCGCTCAGTTTCACTTTCCATAGGGTTTAATGCATTTCACTCATCAGATAACAGCTTGTCAGTTTCACAGTCCACCAAACATCAGGTTATAACCCACTGGTGAGGTGCGAGCTGCCCTTTGGGAGCCACTGGTGTAGACATTGACAGAAGGGAGACAGCAGGGTGGGGGGGGGAGCTGAGAGGCAGGGGGCTTCCCCATGGAAACACAGAACAAGCAATTAGACTGGGAGGAGGAGAGGCGCTAGAGGACAGCATCATAGAGGCCGTGGGCACAGAGGGGAGCAATCAAGGAACAAATGTCATATGCCTTCAACTTGCAAGCAGTGAAACAGAAAGCCTTAGGAAACAAAGGGTTTCTGTAAACCCCCATCTGGGAATGCTGCAAACTGCAGAAGTTTTGTGGTGAAATTGCTGAGCTGGAGCTGGTCTCCTGGAAGCCGAGTGTCTTGCTCTGCTGGAAAACAAGCGGAGTGCTGAACGCTTGCGTACAAACAGAAAGCTGTGCCTTTGCAATGAAGGGGGAGGCAGGCCCGTTCCCCAGCTCCGCATTCCTGGGCACCAGCTCAGCGCTGTGGACCTCAGAGCTGCTTGTTGTGTGTGAATATTGCACAAGGCCTGAAAAAGAAATTGTGTCGAAGTTAAGTCAGGGCTGACCCACACAGAGCAATGAGTTGTTTTCCTGGGGGGGCAGAGGGGATATGGGCAGAGGCCCCCCGCAGGCAGCTCACTTGAAACCCCCTCCTCTATGCATCTCTGCAGCTGACTCCAGGGCTTTGCAGCCGGTTCTGCTCTGTTCTCATGACCCACCAAAGGGGGGGTGCAGGAGAAGGCAGCTGTCACCCCGCAACAGTGAAGAGAGTGCTTCTGAGCACCTGCAGAGTACTTTTCTTTACACTCTGGGACAATAGCATAGCTATTAGCTGCCTGGCTATGCTTGGCTCCCTAAGTGGTATTTTGGAAGGAGAGCAGCTGTTGGGGGTGGCAGCACACCAAGCCCGGTGAGGGGAGGGTATGGTAGCGCTCAAGGTACTGAGTGCCCGGCTGGCAGAGGAGCTCTTGCAGACCGGCTGCTTCTGCAGCCCTTAGGTGGGCAAGTACTTCTCTCTGTCCTCCTTGGTCCAGGGCAGGGGCCACCTGTGGCAGGCTGAAGTGGGGCTGCTGGTTCTGTTTGTTTCAACCCAACACACCTGTCACTGGCCAGAAACTGTAGCTATGAGGTTACTTGGGCTGGGAGGAAGAGACACCCTTGAGGCACCTGCTGCCACCCCGGAGCTCAGAGCTGTGCTCTCCTCACCCCAGAGCATGTGCGTTGCAAAGGCGGGCTAGGCAGTAGCCAAGCGCTCTGGTCGGTGTGATGGGGGAGCTCTCCTCCTGCTCCACTGTGGCTCTCAGCCAGAACTCCAAGTTGGCAGCGGCTGCTCAATGCTGAGTTCTCAAAGCCAGCGCCATCTGCTCTTGAGTGGCCTCCGTTCCGGAGCAGCAGCTGGACTGAGGGGAACTAGGGGGGCTCATGGTAGCTAAGTGGGGTGGAGCACAGAGTCCCCCCACCTCATGTGCACCCTGTCCATTGGGGGGAGGGCTTGGCTCCATCTCTCTCCTGGAACAGACTGCATGTCCATCGAGGACCAGAGGGGAGCAGGAAAAGCAGGGCATCAAACCGGCCGAGTGCCACTCTTGTGGCGGACTGGCGGAGGGTGAGGCAGGGCTTCCCTTTGCCTTGGGAAGGCCATCAGCTCTGGCGCCAGAGACTGAAAGCAGCAGGTTCCCAGGCCTGTCCTGCTGCAGAGCGAGAGGCAGGGAAGGTAGAAGCCACCACAGCAGCACCTGCCTTGCCAACTGGGCAAGGGCCTGCCCCTGGGCCAGCTCCCTGGAAACCCTCTGGAATTGGAAGGGGCCCCAGCAGCAGCAGCAGCACCTTGGTTCTCGGTGGACTCTGCTGGACAAGCCTCTCCCAAGTGGATCTGTGGCCCTGACCGTGACCTGTTGGCACAAGGCCTGTATGTTTGCCCTGAAATGCTGCAGGCTGGCTGGCTGGCTGGCCAGGTCCTCGCACCCACAGGTGTGGCTTCCCTCCTGGCTCTGCTGGTGCCTGCAGCAGCACCCAGAGGGCAAGCCTCCCCCTGCTGCTGTGTCCTCGGACAGGCAGTGGTGCTGTAGGGCTGCCTCCTCGTTGTCTTCCGTGTGAGAAGTTCCAGGCCCCCAGTTGCACCTCCTGACTTGTCGCTGAGGGCCCCCTGACTGCCACCTTTGCAGTGTGAGCTGTCAGCTGATCAGGTCACATGTTTCTTTGAGGGCTTGGCCAACCAGGGCAGAGCTGGGCTGGGCAGAGGTTCATGGAGCACTGGAGGGCAGTGGCATAGTTAGCGGGGGGGCGGTCCACCCCGGGTACCACCCCTGGGGGGGTGTAACACCACAAATGCCCCAACATCGGGGGTGGAGTCAACACTCAGTGCAGTAGCAGGGAACTTCGGAGGACTCCGGGAGGAACTGCTAAATAGAGGTGTTTCCAGAGGACCTCAGCAATGAGGGACTCTTCATTGTCTAAGAAGAAGACATGAAGGCTGAGAGCTTGAACTCAGGGGGGGGTCGTAGAGATAACCCCCAGATATCGCTCTATGCTGGATCACATCATATACCAGACGCCATCTTTGGAGAGATTCGGAGAAGACAGATTCAGATAGCTGGGTACCCCTCCCCCCCACGGCCTAGATACAACAACATGACAGCGAAAAAAGCTTTAAACTGTGAGTAAAAGGCTATAAAAAGAACTGCAATCAAGAGGTTGGAAGGAGGGAAAGGTAACTTTAAGATTATTTACGTTGGCTGATAGCCACCCAGAGGGGAAAAGAGCGAACCTGGATTTAAAGAAACCCTTGCTGGAGTATTTTTGCTTTTTTGTAATAAGGGTGCCTGGAAGAAAAGGAGAGAGATAAGAAGATGAAAGATCAGCCTGCTGAAATGGTATGCATGGAAAAGAAATAAATAACTAATTAACGGCTGAAATAACTTTTACTTTTGCTTTCCTAGCAAGAAGGCTCAATTCAGGCCTGGTCATTTAAAGGCATACTAACTTAATTTGACAGTGTTATTGACCTGGATTACTGATCCACCCCTTTTGGATATTAAAAATTAAGGATTACCTTGGACAAGATGGGATGCAAGATAATAAGATTTGGATGACTCTTTAATTGTTTGACTGATTTGACGTTATTGACTGGAAGTGGAATGTTGACTTACCCCTTTTGGATATAAAAATTGGAAATTAGCCTTACAAGAAGGTGAAACAAGATAATGAGAGTTGGTTGATTTTTTTCTTTAATTGTTGGACCATTGTATCTCTGTTTTTTACAGCCAGAGGTATATTGGCTTGATTTGATATTGATAAGAATGGCATTCCAAAATTTAAAGGATGTTAGTAAAAGCCAGTCCTTATTAATGGATTTGTTGTGGGATTTCAGAAGTGAAATGAAGCAACAGGTCAGAAAATTATTTGAACAAATGAAGCAAATAAACTCCTCCCTGACAAACATGCAGGAACAGATTACAAATAACAGACAAGAAAAAAGAATGGATCAAATGTCGGATGAAACTAAAGAAGTGGAGATTTTTGAAATGAGACAGGAGATGGAAAAAGCAACCGTTATCAGAATTAAGAGTTTTAAGGAAGAAAAAACTGAACTTTCAGAGAGCACATCGTTTCAAGAAGAGGAAGAATTTTTGGATTAAATCCAAAAAGAATAGAATGAAGAAAAAGAAAGAAGAAAAGAGAGGGATTAAGAAATTTAAGAGAGTTAAGAAGAAGTGGAAGGAGCAGTGGGAGGAGCAAGAAGGAAAACACCAACAAGACAGAAGACAAAGGAAGTGCTAAGACAGAAAGTGAAATGGCTGAACAACGAATAGAGTTGTTTTTTGTAGATATTAATGGACCGAATTCTCTTTAGAAGTGAAGAGTATCCCATTAATTATATCAGATCAAAGCAGATGTAAATGAAAACAAACTTGGAACACAAATATTGCAATAATTAAAGTGGTATTAAGATAACTAAAAGGGTTATTTATGGGCAGGAGGTCTGGCCTAGAGGGTAGAGCTTAGCCTGAAGATAACATCAGAAGGTCGCCAGTTCGAGGACACCCGCAGCTCCCTGAACGGCTGAGAATGGCGAGACCTTGAAGCAGCTGACAAGCCCAGCTGAGTGATTCCACCTGCTCTTGGTGTGAGCAAGAAGCGTCTTGGCTGCCCTCCACGTAAGAGATGGAGCTGCTTGTCAGCCTGCGTAGGAGAACTGGAGGCCAGAAGTGAGACCAAACCAGGAAGATCCATTCTGAAATGTTGTTGGTTCTTGAAAGAGAGAACCTCTATGTTTGTAAAAATCCCCTTGAGGGATTTAGAAATGCCTGCCTGTGTAAACCACCTTGAATAAAGTCAGAGGAGTAATCTGATGACCAGAAAGGCGGTATATAAATACCTAGTTGTTGTTGTTGTTATTATTATTTAAAAGAGAAATTATATAAAATGTTTTATAGATGGTATTTAATTCCAGAGAAAATAGTAAAAATGTACCCTGGGTCATCAAACAAATGGTTTGGATGACCATTCTTTACTTGGATAAGTAAAGAATTGAGCGAACTTTTTATTATATGTGGTGGATATGCGAAAAAGCAAAGAAATATTGGAAAATGATATATAAAATGTTACAAGAGATATTGAAGTGTGTATTACCATTCAAACTGGAAACATTCCTCTTAAATGTGACATCAGAAATTAAGAATCAGATAAGAAATATTTTATTTTAAATATTATGTTACTGGCAGCAACTGTTACCCTGCACATGCCTGATCTTGTCTGGTCTCCAAAGCTAAGCAGGGTCAGGCCTGGTTACTACTTGGATGGGAGACCGCCTGGGAATACTGGGTGCTGTAAGCTTATACCATAGTCTTTCAATACTGAAGGTTGCCAATTCAGGCAAGAATAGTGTATAAGTAAAATCTGAAACCTTTTTATGATTGGATAGATAATTTTAGATAAAAAATATTGATTGTTTAGTTAAATTATTAATCAGTAGGTTAACGAATATGATGATTTTTGTATTGATGAATAACTTTGTTTTTAGACATTACAACATGCATTAGTCCAAAAAAATAAATTAATTAATAATCGATGGCCAATACCCTCATGTGTAACCTGTGTAGTCCCAGCCCTAAGTCTAACCTATTTTCCTTACCTGTATCTGTAATAAATAAATAAACTTCATTGCAAAAAACAAACAGACACAAATGCCCCAACATCGCTAACATCAGGAAGGTTAGGAGTAACCCCATCATGTTATATACTGTTGGATGTGGAATTTCCAGCGGAATGCATTGCAAAAACCCAGATTGAAATATCTCAGTTCCATCAAAAGTTATGGCCAAAAAACTGGAGTTACAAAAATGCACAGAACTCTATGGAAAATGAAACTGAGCCATATTGCACATTTACTCATCAGTAGGTGAACTTGCCATAGTTCGTTGGAAAGGGCAGGCTGAGAGGAATCCAGTGACACTAGAATGGTTCCTATCCAATTAAAGGAGCCCCAAAAAAAACCCAAGAAGGAAGTCCCTCCCTCCAAGCAGAAGAATGTATTGAGCCCTATGGAAAGCAAAAGTAAGCCATACGGTCGCGTTTACTCGCAAGTAAGCAAACGTGCCTTGGCTCCTGGTCAGGTCAGGCAAAGGGGAATGTAAGGCTGGCTGCATGGTCCCCTTCTAATGAAAGTGGAGCTCAACAAATGCTCCAGAAGGCAGCCCCCCCCCCCCCCAAGAATAAACCAGAGGCTTGAGCTGGTGAGGTGGGCACTGGGGAGGGCTGAAAATCTCACTGATTTATTTGTGGGGGGTGTTATTGCAGGCAGCAGCCTCCCCCCCAAAGAATAAACCAGAGGCTTGAACTGGTAAGGTGGGCACTGGGGAAGGCTGAAAATCTCACTGTTTTATCTGTCTGTGTGTGTGGGGGGGTGTGTTATTGCAGGCAGGCTACAGAGAACATTCACTTGGTGAAACAGGGCTGGCTTCCTCATTTATCTGTTTTTCTTTAATTTGATTATTTATAATTATTTTATTTTGCTTGATGATGTCACTTCCAGCCATGACATCACTTCCTGGGTGATGTCCTGGACAGATTGTCATTCTAAAAAGTGGGTCCCAGTGTTAAGAACCACTGCCTTAAAACAGACCAATGAGATATCCTAGGGGGGACCAAAATTCTGGAAATCATTGCTTTTAGGAATAATACCATCATGTTATATACCATTTGATGCAGAATTTCATCCATTGCTTGTGGGGAAATATTCACTGCATTTATTTTTCTGGCCCTAACCCTAACCCATTATTATTATTCATTCCATGTCATGACTATTACTATCTCTGTCTCGCCTACCTTACAGGGTTGTTGTGAGGACAAAATAAGGGAGGAACCATGTACACCACCTTGAGCTGCTTAGAGGAAGGGTGGTATAAAAAGTGAATTAATTAATTAAACAATATAATTAATAATGAATTAAGTCATATGGGGTGACAAAAATGTATGGGCCCCAGGTGTCAAATGACCAGCTGTGCCTCTGCTAGAGAGCCTGCAAAGCATGTTTCAGGCTGAAACCGTCTGTCAGGCACCTCGAAGGGCTGAATGTCTGCACCCCTCCCACATTGTCGCTCTGGGGATAGGGGCCAGTCGCTGAACAGGGTGCCTGCAGCCGGGGAGAGGGACCGCTGGACTCCTGCTTCCTTTCCTCGAAAAGGGGAGGTCTGGCATTGGACAGGGTTTGCTGTCATGTGACTCAGTGAGGGGCGCTGTGTCGCTGGTGCAGTGGGTGGGCAGCCCTGCTGGGTCAGCCTCGTGAGGCTCCTGGTGCCTTTCAGTAATATCGAAGGAGGGAGAGTGTGCCACAGGTGGGCTGCAAAGGGAGGCTGCTGGCTGGAGGGGGACAAGGCCTTGTGTGTTGGGGGGGCAGCTGCAACTAATGTCTCTTTGGGGCCGAGCAGAGCATCATCAGGTTCCCTACCCCCCCCCCCCTCGGTCTTTGCTGGTGTCCCTTTTCAACTTGCAAGCTGCCTTTTTTCTTCCTTCCTCCCCCCCCCCCCAACCATTGCAGGAAGGGGACTCATTGGGGGCCATGGAGAAGCTCTGCAGGCAGCTGACCTACCACCTGAGCCCCCATGTGCAGTGGCAGCGCCAGGGCATTGTCAAGCGGAAGCCACAGGCCTGGTGAGTGGTGCTGGAGGGGGATGTGGAAGGGACTCCACACCAGCTATTTCACTGGCATAAGTCCAAGGAGAGGAAGAGGGCGAGGGTCCAGCGTGTGCTTTTGCAGCTGAAATCCACCCCTCTAGCTGGGATGCTGCACATAGTCGTCATGGTTTGTAATCTGTGATGATTTTTTCTTCCATAAATCTGTCCTGACCCCTTTTAAAAACATCTAGGCCAGGTGCCATCACTACATCCTGTGGCATCCTGAGTTCCACAGATTAATTACATGCTGAGCAAAAACGTATTTTCATTTGGACATTTTAACTCTCCTACCACGCAGTTTTAGTGGATGTCTCCTGATTCTGGTGCTCTTAGAGAGGGAAATAATTGTATATGTCTCAGTCATGTCACACGGGCTCCTCCATTCTACACTTTCATTCCAGGCCTTGCTGGGTGCCTGCACCCCAAGAGAGCCTAGTCTCGCTTCTCCAACCTGCTTGTGCTTTCAGGTGTCACAGTGTGGCAGTGCCAGCTTATTCTGAAACGGCAGAGGGAAGGCAGTGTGGCATCATGATCTGGCACCTGCACACCCAGGGCAAAGGCTCTCACTCTTCCCTGGGACGTGACCAATTTGCTGGAGAGGCAAGAGATTCCAGCAGTTATGGGAGGAGGCTCCCATGGGAGGAGGCTCTGTGTTTTGTCTCACCAGCTGTTGGAATTCTTCTCTCTCAAGCTGCAAAATGCCTTTCTGCAGAACTTTAACAAACCATCTGAATGTGATGCTGCCTGCAGAAGGAAATTCTCTCTCGTGTGTGCCCCCCCCCCCGCACCTTGACAAGATGTGCTTGGTTTGGAGGGTAGATGGCTAAGTTAGCGAATGTAGGCAGTGGGGGATGTTCAAACCCGAGCTGTATAAATACTGTTGTTGTTGTTGTTGTTGTTGTTGTTGTATGACACGTCCAGCTGGCAGGGCGGGAGGCAGAAGGCACATGGCCGGGAGGGCACGAGCTAGATTCCCAGCTGGGAATAGCCTCCCTGTCTGCACTGCCTTGAGTTCTATGCTGGGAGAAAGGCAGACCAGAAATACAGTAAAACCTTTAGCATTGGCCTTTTTCGTAGACATTCCCAAAATGATTTTGGGCGTGTTACAAATATCCCTGAAAGATTTGTTTGAGGGCCTCCCCTCCTGCATTGTCCTTGACATCTGACCTGGTTGTGCCACCCAGCAAGGTCAGATGCTCCAGCCGTATCACGGAATTGTGAGGCTGTGGACAATCCCAAGGGCTGCTGATCTGAGCAGGCAGGAAGGCTGTAGAAGAGGTTGGACACAGCATCTCACAGCCCCACTCCCACCCTTGTTCTCTTACAGTCTGAAAGCCGTCCTCGTGGGGAATCCTCGGGACAACACGGTGGATCTGTCTGGCATCCCTCTGAGCTTGAAGGAGTTGGACCGGGTCACCTCCTACCTCCAGCTCCGGTCGGAGCACATTGAGATTGTGGAGCTCCGTTTCACTGAGCTGACGGATGAGATGTTCCTGCAGCTCCTGCCTGTCCTCAGTGCCCTGCCCCGCCTCACAACCCTTTCCCTCAATGGCAACCGGCTCACCAGGACCATCTTGCGGGACCTGACGGAGGCCCTGAAGGACACCAAGAACTTTCCCAGCATGAGCTGGATTGACCTGGGCAACAATGTGGACATCTTCTCCTTGCCGCAGCCTTTCCTTGTCAGCCTGAAGAAGCGCTGTCCCAAGCAGGGCAACCTGCCCACCATCCTGGAGTTTGGTGAGGGCCAGACGAGTGACTTGGAGAGCCAAGAGGGCCTGTGCCCAGCAGACAAGGACCGGGCAGACGGGGCAAAGTCCAGGCAGGGGCAGATGGGAGAAGCCACTGGGGATAGGCTGCCCCCAGGCATCCCCACAGCTGTCCCAGTGACAGTCGCGGCAGCAGCAGCTGCTCCTGGAGCACTGCAGACATGAAGTGCAGCAGCTTCTATTGGACCAAGAAGGCTGGCTCTGGGTGGATGCTGCCACTGACCAGACTTAGCCGAGGCCCCCTTGCCCGGGGGAGGGAGTGAGTGCCTGCCTCCCACCCGTCAGCAGGCCTCGAAGCATCCGTTACGCACTGTGCACTTGATCTGTAGCTCCCAAGATCTTGCCACAAACACAGAGGAGAGCTGCTATTGGTCCCAGAAAGCGCAGGGGACACAATGAGAAAAGTTGTCAGGCGGGTTTGGTGTGGGACTAGACAAGCCTCTTCAGCAGAAGGAATGGGACAGCTCCATGTTGGCCATCGAGCTCTCTATAAAAGGAGATGCATCCACACTCACTCGCAGAGTAGCAGTTTGACCAGAAGTGTCCAGAACTTCCACATGTGGATTGGGGGAGGGAGGACTAAGTGAGGTGCCAGTTTTTAAGTGCAGTTGCTCCTACATTAGGCTTTGACAAAGTGGCGGTGACCCAAACAGACAGCAAAAATGTGTCGTTCTCCCCCCACCCCGAAATTCCAGAGCTGTGTTCTGATGCAGAGCAACCTGCCACCCCAGCTCTGCCTAAGTGGCCTTCCTCTCCCTACACTCTGTCCCCAGCATGGCACTTTGATGAACTTTCGGTAAAGGGCAGAGGGACCCTGCTGTAGCCCCGGACTGTGAGAGGAGCCTGGTTTCAGTGATGCTTTTGGCAGGATTGACCTGCGTTGCCGAGAGGGGCCATGTGCTTCTGGATGCAGCTCCTTCCCTGTGGGCGATGGTGGGTCCAGGCTAAAGCACCAGCCCATTGCAAGGGCCACTGTCACTGAGAGGAGAGGGGCAGGGCCGGGGGTTTGCAGCTCAGTCCTGTGGTCTCTACACTCAACTCTGGCCTTGTGATTGGCACTTGATCGATGTGGGACGGATGTTGGCTTCTGCTGCTTTGCCAGGCTAGCCTGTGGAGCTCATGAACACCCCCCCCCCCCGACAGAGCCAGTGGCGGCCTTGAGTGGCTTCTCAGACGCTGTCGGTGCTGTCATGTTGGAACCCACAAGGGCTTTCTGCCTGCAACTTTTGAAGGGTGGTGCTTTCTGAATCCCTGATGAAAGCTGTTCTTTGGAAGAGGGATGGGGTCTGCAGCCCCACAAGTGCCAGCCATGCAGAGGCATGGAAGCCTTGTCCAGGCAAGTTCTCAGAGCCCCCCCCCCCCAACAGCTCCAATCCCTTTGGTTGGCTGTGGCAGGCAGGTTTCTCCCTGGGGGCGAAGGCAGCCTGTTTGCCATTGCTGTCTCTGGTACCAACCTTGTCCTTTCTGGAGGCTCTGTGGGGGGCCGCCTGTGTGTTGCAGGAGTCGGCTGCTTTAGTGAGTGCTGTGATGGGCACAGAGCTGGAGCTGGTTTTCTGTGCTTTTGCAAGCAGGCCTAATAAAGTCTCCTTTGAACTGAAAGCAGCTTCCCTGTAGTGTTTGTGAGCACCGGAGCCGGGGGGAGGGGTCTTCTTTCGGGAGCAGGCCTTCTGTAGCAGTGCAAGTGCAGGGGCAGCACTCCCTTAGACCTGTACAGTGACAGCCAGGGGCCCAGTGCAGTGCCGAAGTCTGGAGCCCTTCGCAGAAATGGACCTGGAGTGGGCAGGAAGGACCCCTCCCCCGCGCTCTGCACTGTAAGCCCCCAGCGACCCTGTGGCCAGGTTGGCGTCTCCCTTCCCTGCTGCTGCCACCGATGGGTGCTGATCTGGAGGGGCCCGTGGACAAGGCCAGTGAGGGTGCAGGCTGGGCGGAGGCAGGGTGGTGGGTGTGCAGGCAGCGGGGTGCTCCCCTCAGCCTGCCGGCCCTGCTCCCTGGGGCTTGGGGCTTTCGCTGTTGGAGTCAGGGCGAGACGTGCTTTTGAGGCGGCCCCGCCCTCGGTGTGCTGAGTGCAGATCCCGCTTCCGGGGCTGCTGAGGAGCCTCCTGCCAGGCACCAGGGCCGAGGGTCCCACCGCCCAGGTCTGGAAGCAGCTGCGGGGCTCTGGGCTGGAGCAGCAGTGGCTGCCTTAGAGGTGGAGCAAAGGGTGCTGGTGCTGCTGCCACCTGGGCACCGGCAGGCTGAGGCAGCTGAGGAGGGTCATGGAGGTGGGAGGGCGGGGCTGGCTGGGCTCAGGGTCCCTCGGGAGGGAAGGGGAGGGCAGGCAGCGGCGTGGGGGGCCTCGGGTTGCTTGCCCCTTCGTGGGGGAGCAGCAGTGGGCCTTCCGCAGGCGGGACGGGTGCTCAGCTCACGCCTGCTTCTTCTGGTGGGGCATGAATGTGCTCAGCACAGCCTGGGAGGGACGACAAGCTGCACCTGCTGAAATGTTCTCCTGTACAATGGTTAAAGGTCCAGGATCCCTGAAGTCTGCCTCCCCCGATGCAGGTGATCCAGTGTCAGCAGCAGCAGCTGCAGCTGCAGTCTTATCTCGAACTGGGAAAGTAATCTATTTTAATGTCTGGAAAAGACCTGCTTATGCAGAAATGCAGGCTGGAAGAGTGCCACTGGGGGTGCTGAATCTGTACTTCTGCAAGCTCTGGGGGCAAACTTCTGTCCCTCTGGTTCTGAGGTCAGAGTATTCACTTTGGTAAAGAAGGGAGTGCGACTCTTCTGGCAGGACTGGTTCTGGGCAAAATGCTTGTGAGTCTGTTAGAGTCTAGCCCTGCTGCTGGAATGCTGCCACTGCAGTGGGTGTCCCTGGCAGCAACCTGGAGAGGGGTCTTCCCCAGCCAGGTTTCTTGCTCCATGGCAGCTGTATGGGTGAGTGAAACACTTTGCTGGGCACCAGAAGGTGACAAGTGCAACTCCTCCTGGAGGGGGCATTCCATTACCAGGGGACCACTGCAGCTAAGTCCCCCCCTCACCTGCCAGGGGGGCAGTTACATATCAAATGGAAGGGACTGCAAAATGGGTTTCAGCCCACCTCAGTGCACACTGCACCCTCAGGTGCTAGGCAGAGGTTTATTGTTTATGTGTTTATTCCATATGTCAGGCAGCTACATGAAGGTCTCCTCCCTCAAGACTTTTGCCCCTTTGAACCCTCCCAGTTGACTTCCATGGGGAGCCACTGCAGGGTTCTGCTCACATGGCACCCCTCCTGTTTAAGGGGTAAGTTGCTCCAAAGCTCTTTTGGGGCTTCTTCAGCCTAGAAAAGAGGCGCCTGAGGGGGGAACATGATTGAGACATACAAAATTATACATGGGAAGGACCAGAGGACATACACTAAAATTGTTAGGACAGTTAGGAGAGTTAGGACAGACCAAAGAAAATATTTCTTAGCGAGTGGTTGATCTGTGGAACTCATTGCCACAGGATGTGGTGATGGCGTCTGGTGATGGCATGTGGTGATGCCTTTAAAAGGGGTTTGGACCCATTTCTGGAGGAAAAGTCCATCATGGGTTACAAGCCAGGATGTGTATGTGCAACCTCCTGATTTTAGAAATGGGTTATGTCAGAATGCCAGATGCAAGGGAGGGCACCAGGATGCAGGTCTCTTGTTGTCTGGTGTGCTCCCTGGGGCATTTGGTGGGGCTGCTGTGAGATACAGGAAGCTGGACTGGATGGGCCTATGGCCTGATCCAGTGGGGCTGTTCTTATGTTCTTAACTACAATTCCCAGGAGGCCTTGCAGGTCTCCTGTTATCTGGTGTGCTCCCTGGGGCATTTGGTGGGCCGCTGTGAGATACAGGAAGCTGGACTAGATGGGCCTATGGCCTGATCCAGTGGGGCTGTTCTTACATAAAGGGCAGAGCCACCTGGGCAGCCCTTTTAAGCTGCAGGCACAGGGCTTGGTGTGCAATGGGGGAGTTGGTTCCAGCCTTCCTCCCCACAGGGAAATGCCCAGTCCAGCCTACTCCTCCCTGCACATTCCCCCAGCTGCCTTTAACATTTGTGCCTCTTCCCAGCTCCACCCCTCCTGATTCCCACCCAGCTGGAGCCAGCTCAGGATGGAGTCATCCCAAGCATCTTGGAGTTGCCCAGTTGGCTGGTCACGCTCTGGTGGCCCAGAGCTCCCCTTGCCCCTGCCAGACCTCAGAAGGCATGGTGGCTGCAGGAAGTATCACAGAACATGATGGAAGGCTGCTTTCTGAATGGCTGCTTAGGGAAGCAACCAGGTAGACTGCTGCCTGTGTGCTGGTCTGTACAGGGTGGCTCTGCCAGCCAAGGGGCAGCTGAAATGAAAGCTGAGGAATCCATCAGGGAACCTGGAGTAGTGTAACGGGTCACCTGACATACAGTCTGCCAGTGGTTTAGGAGCACCCTCTGAACTGGATCTGAAAGGCAGACACATCTCTGTGCGAGAAAGCAACGCTTGGGGCTGGGATGTTGCTCACCTCGAGTGTCCCAGCAGCAGATTCCCCCCCACAGGGTGACCCCAGGTCATGAGACCGTCCTTGGACAGGCAAGCCTGGTGTCACTATGACTGACCGTGTTCACCACCGTCTGCCCTGATCTCCTGTGGTCGCTTTGGGATGCACATGGGGGATCGATCAGACGCATGGGCTGCTTGCGAGTGGGGATACCTGGAGGCCTGGGCAGTGTCTTCTGTGAACCAAGAGTCATATCTGTACACAGGGCACAAGACTGACCCTAGTTGCCTAATGGCCGCTTATCTAGGTTGGCTTCCTCCCCAACCAGCACTGAGAAGGGGGTAGTCTCCCTCCTCATTTGTTTACAGTTCTGCTGACGGGGGAGCATATGGATTTGTCTGTCCCAAAGTGACATTCTTGGCCATACTGATCAGTGTAGCCGTGATTATGTCGACAAGAAATCTGGCAGTGGGGATCCACGTGGACGTGGCCAGGGGCGTTGTGGCCCCTGGATGAAATGATGACATGGGACGGGGTGCTCCTCTTGCAAATGTCATGGACCACTTGTGGTTCCCCGCACAAGAAGTCCTGGGCGAGGTGAGGAAGAGGAAGCTGAATGACCCATGGCCTGTAGGTGTCTGGTCAGGTCTGGTAAAGGGCCAATCTATCACTGTGGTTGAGCTGCTGGAGTAATGCCAGTGCCAGGTTGCTGGGGGCCTTGAGGTAGAGCCCCACACAAGGACCCCTCATGACACCTCCCCCTGTTCCCTGATGGGGTGTTGGTGATGATCTCTGCCACCAGCATCAGAGGGTTGGTTTAACGTCCCCCTGGCCAAGAGGGGCTCTCTGACAGGCTCTTGGTCAGTGATGCCACCCCTGGTGGTGGCAGTAGGTAAGGACGTTTCCCCCCAGTGGGAATGTTCTAGATTAGGAAACACCTGCAGCATGTTCAGTAGAACAAAGGCCCTCACTGACAGTTAGCCGTTGTGACACAAACCAGGAACTTTGATAAGAGTTTGTTATGTTTCCTGATTAAGAAAAGGTCATGTCAAAACAAGAACTGCATTTGTGGAAGGTGGGGGGGGGGGAGTGTCACATGGCTGTTGTGTTTGGAACGCGCCCTTCAGTTGTGCAACGGCTCTCTTTCTGCTGAACTCTTTCTGAACTGAAGCTGTTGGGGGCATGTAGGTGGCTGGGGACTGGACTGTGTAGCCTTCCCCAGGGGGCTCAAGAGATACCAGGGGGATGTGGAGGGGGCAGTCTGGTGGTTCTCCCTTCACATGGGAAACTCATGTACAAGTACTCAAGTACTTCTTTTCAATTCAGAAGTATCAGCCATGGGGCCAGATCCTGACCAGGACTGCAAAGGAGGGTGGGAAGCTTGAACCGTTTTCATCTTGAGCAGTTACAGAAAAACAATCATGATGTGACCTCCTTTTCTTCTCTTCCCTCCCTCCTTCCCAAAATTTCTGCACGTTCTCATTCTGATCTTTGCTTTGCTGAGCAGCCACAGCTGCAACAAAGCCAGTGCCTGAATCCTCCATCTAAAGACAGCGGTCTGTTTGGAGGGGCAGAAGGAAAATTGCCCTCCTCTCACTCTGGTTTTCTCCCCTTCTTCCACCCGGCCTGTCCTTCCTGTGGTCAGACTTGCCCTGTAGGGGACAAGCCAGGCAGCTGCTCAGTGCCAAGAAGGAGTAGCCTTCACTTCTTGTCAGTGACCTGCCTACCTGTGGGCCACTGCGCGATCAGCAAGCTGGACTCGTGGCCAGCCCCACCTACCAGTTCACTAATTGCCTGACTTGAAGAGGACTGCCCCAGACCTTGGGGCCCTTGTTTCCAGGGCCTCTAAGAGGAATTTCATCAGGTTGTACAAAGCTTCATTTGGGCCCCTGGGGTGAAACATAGTGGTGGGGGGATTGGCAATAGGGTGGGCAGAATGGGGAGCAAAACAGGCAGGGGGAAAGTGGCAACAGCCGGAACAGTCTTTGGAGCTCAGGTCTACCTGTTTTCCCAATGCAGAGCTCAGGTCTATTTGCCTGCCCAGCGTTGGCAGCCAAACACACCTTTCAGTCTCTCTAAAACCTTTCAAATATAGAATCTCATTGCAGGGATTAGTATCATATTTAGGCTCACACTAGAGTGGAAAGTGTCCTGTGTACACCAAAACTGACTTCTGTAGAGCTGCCATCCTGCAGCTGGTTCCTTGAACTCCTCAACACTCCTTCATGGTTAGTGGATGCACAAGCCAAAGAGCTCCTGGAGCAGGTCAGTTTCCTCCCAGGCCTGATGTGTATGGCTTGTGGCAGTAGTCACCACCATGAGCCCATGGCAATGCCCCCAGCATCCCACGTGGGCAGTGAGTCTGGGTGGTATTAGAAAGTGTAAGGTCCCAGGAAATTTCTCCTCCTTTGACTGCTGAGCCCTCTTTCTGACCCTGGGCCTAGGTACAAATTGCCCCCTTTACCCCCCTCTCCTAGGCCCTGCTTTGGTTCCCCTGGCTTTCCCAAGGTGGCCTCCTGCTCTCTGATCACTCTAACTGCGAATTGGCAGCAAAGGCTCCTCCAGTTTGTTCCCAGTTTAAGTGAAGCAGAGAGTAGATGGGTGAATGCCAATCACTAACCACTACACACTAGTGTGGTCAGTCTCTCCATATGTATGTGGTGGCTAGCTCACACCCTCCCAGAGCTGATTTACAGCAGGTTTGTTGTCTTATTTTTTGCCTCTTTGACTTCTGCATTGGGGGAAGAGATCTGAAGATAAAGATAAGGGCAGCACTCCCTACATGCTGTTGTGAAGTAGCAGCACCTTTGTGCCACGATCATCCCATCATCCCATCCTGATACCAGAAGCATGACAGGAACAGTTAAGTCTCAAAATGGCATGGAAGAGGTCAGTAACACAGAGAACCCCAATGCAGGTGGGGCTGGCTGCTCCCAGGATCAAGCTCCGAAAGTAGGGCGGCAGGGCAGCTGACAACTCCCAAACAGCTAAAACTCTGCTTTGAAGCAGGCCTGCACGAGTGATGGCAGCCCCGGGTGCAACTGCTGCTTGAAGCACCAGTCCCTAGCGGTGTGGTACTGTGGCAGAGGCTGCTGCTGCTGAGAGATCATCATGAGTGATTCAAGGGATGGAACAGGGCCGGGTTGGGACAACAATAATGTTACAGGGACACAGTACAGACCTTTGTCCGTTCTCCAGGCCCCCAGAATGTTCTACCCAGCTTGGCAGTCATCAGGTGTCTTCTCCCCCCGCCACTTCTAATGTAAACATGATGAAAGGCAGCGGACCTGGTATGGAGATCAAAGAGTCATTTGAGGTCTGAGCTCACAGGACAGGCATTATTTTTCTTAATAAAAAACAGATTAGTGCAGAAGTCGCTACTGCAGGCTCCCTCCTACCAAGTCCTTCATGGTTGGTTAGCTTGGGCTGAATGTGCGCGTGTCAGTCACAGGTTGTGTTCCCTCTTTGCCAGTGGTTCTCAACCTATAGGAGCCTGCAGACCACTGAGGCAAAAATTGGAATAGTTGTGGACCACATGCAACCTCCCACTCCCCTGCACACCAAAAATACAACTAACAATGCAAGCGTGACCTGTGCTAGAATAGGCCAACTTATGCTGGAATAGGCCAACTTGTGCTGTATGCAGTGCAGGTTAGGTGCAGGCTGGGGTGCAACTCGGAGTAAGGGGACATGTCCCTGTACCCCAAGTAAAGCCCCAGCCAACCCTATGGGGCTACTTGGATTTGCGCCAGCGGCCCGTGTAAGACTGACCAGGCTGGGATGAGGGTTAGGATTCGGCCTAAGTGCCAGATCCTGGTCCACTCCCCTCCCCTGGCCAGGCTGCCCACCAGCCCGCCCTCCCCCTCCTGTTCCAGGACGTCCCTGTTCCACATGACTTAGGGAGGCTGGCGTGAACGTACCTGGCTGTGTTGGCACAGAGGTCGCATCCAGCCTCTGCGGCTGGCGTGGGTGACTTGCACCGGCCCAACAAGCACCTAGGATTGCACTCTAAATTTCTAATGATTAAAGATTTATTAGTGATTTATTAGATTTATTACGTATAGAGAAGATTTGTGGGTTGCTGCTTTTGTTGCCGGCTGTGGACAGTATCTGCCCTCTCTGATGGTCTGTGGGGGAGTGCTTGCTCAGTTAGATGCTGGAAGTGGTAGATTTCTTTTCCTGAGACCTCATGGACCACTTCTCAGGGTCTCTCAGACCACCTGTGGATCATAGACCATAGGCTGGGAACTGGTGGTTTATGCTCTGTAGTATAGATGCTTCCACCTTCAAGGCAGAGCAGGTCTCTCTTCTGTTGGAGGATACAGTGGGCATTCTAGGGCCTTAGGGTTAGGGTTTGGGTTAGGGTTAGGCCTCCATGTTCAGAGGTAGTCTATCTCAAACAAGCAGACCTTGCTCTGGCGCAACCCCACTTTCTGTCAGAGCAGGGAATGGTGGAGAATGCCAGATTAGCTCAGGCTGAATCTCTCTGCCTTGTCACATCTCAGAGCAGGGATGGGCAGATATTTTGGCCCAAGGGCCATTCAGAGATCTGGAAATGGGATGGAGGGTCATCTCAACTCTTGACACCAGATCTGTGAAAAATATATAAAGTATATAAATTTTGATCTCCATTTGTTTGTGAGCACTTTTTGAATGGGAGATTTTTGGGAGGAAACCTTTTTTGCTCTCTCCCTCTCTCTCTCTCTTGCTTACAGCCCTGCTAACAGGGAAATGAGGCACTTAGCAAAGTGGTGGTCCTTTTTTATTAGGCAAGGAAGGAGCCACTTTTCTTATTCACCCCAGCATAGCATCTTCTCTAGTAGTTGTATGCTAGTGTTTCTTCAGCTTAATTTGTTAGCCTGTGAATCTTTTTTGGCCACCACTGGGAAGCCAACCACTGGGAAAGTCCTCCACTCTGGCTAGTAGCCACTCAACTCACCTCAAAGTGCTTCTGGGTGGTCAGAGCCCTTAATATCTACAAGCAGACCGCATATGGGTTGCATCAATGAGACAGTTGCTTTGTGCCTCAGTGTTGCTGTGTCCTCAGTGCTGGCCAGGCTGGTGTGGGTGGAAGCTTGCAAGGTTCTTGCTTCTAGCTGGCAAAGATGCCAACAACAACACCACTTTTTTGCAAGAGACCTTCCTTCTCATTTTGTTCAGTGAGTTCTCCACCCAACCCTATCTCTGGTTTTTAAACACTCCAGGCAAGACTGGCTGAAGCTGAGTCAGGTTGTTTCTGGCAAGACAAAATGCAGACAAACAGTCACAAGGATTTACCTTCTTCCTGATAAACCCAACTCCTGCATGGGGGGGAGGGGAGAGGGAATGCTTCTAAAGCCACAGCAGTCCTCCTTGGATCATGGCACCTCCCTCCAGGTGGCCCTGGCTGCCTGGCCAGAGGGGAATCAGGTCTGTTTTTCCCCAGCCACACCTGGGCGTGGCTTAGGATAGACAGGATGACATTCCCATTTCTGGGCGGAGGAGGCCTCTTCCTCCCATATATCAGTGTCTGCTTCTCTCTGGCCAGACATTCTGTTGACCCCAAAGATTCCAAGGACAATGCTATCCTCCTGGTTGTGCTGCCTCTTGCCCCTTGCTGGCATGTTGCTCTTGGGGCAGCCAACCCAAGGGGGCTTATGGTTTCAGTCTCCACCAGACCCTCCTGCTGCTGGAAAGTACGAAGCAAGGCATGTGATGTGGGCAAAGCAGAAAGACATGTTGTTAAAGCAGGTTCTGCAAGCCCAAGCGCAAGTGTTGCTGCACTTGAACAAGAAGCACAATGCTACCTTCTTCATGGCACCAAAGGAAACGACCCACATCATGGTGCAGGTAAGATGAGGGGGCAGAGGGAGGAGGGTTGAAGAGCCTTGGCACAGCATGGGAGCAGGTGTTCTCAGGAGAACTTTGCTTTCTGGTTTTCATCCAGGGGCCCCAGGCAGCTGGCCGAGTGCTCCAGGTCCCGGAGCCAGTCACGGGCCTCCTCCCAGCCTTAACCAGGAAATCTGTCCTGAATAAGCGAGAGGGTCAATGGTCTGGTGCACCCAGATGGAACCTTTGGGGGAGGGGGAAAGTTTAGAAACATGCTTGAGCAAGAATCAATTCTCTTATTTTGCAGATGACGTTTGGGCATGTTTACCACGTGAGGACAGTACTGGTGGAAGCCGAATGCCCAGAACACTATACAGATGACCTGCGCACTATCACTGCCAAGGATTGCAAGAGCCAGCCTGAGTCACCGGTGAGGAACAGGGGTGCCATTTCATTCTTGGGGGGCGGGGGGTTGAGGAAGCCAGGAGAGGGGTGTGAACCTTGGGGCTGGGTGTGGATGGACCCCAAGCCCAGTGAAGTCAGACTCACTTGCCAGGAGAGCCAAGGCAGGCCAGCAAGAGTTGCACCTGGTAGGCAGTCCTTGCTGCAGCCCTGTTCTGGGCACCCACCTTCTTGTGAGAGTGGTGTGCAGCCACTCCCCTTCTGCAGGTGAGGAACTGTGGCTGAGATGGGATTTGTTTCTGTCTCTCCCCCTTTGGTCTGTGTCCCAAATGCTCCCTGCGTAGCATGTCAGAGTCAGGGACACCGCCTCAGATTTCATTTGGGGGGAGGCAGTTTTCATGACGGAGCTGGGTGAGGGTGTTCTTCAGCACTGTTCACAGGCCCTGTCTTTGATCTGCGTAAGAGTAAATGGCCCCATGAGCTGAGTTTTAGCAACATTTATTGTGGCTCCTGGTTTAGCTCTCTTACGAACTACAGCAAGGTTGTTGTCAGCGTAGGCAAAAGCCCCGCATCCTTCCTTTCTTAGTGAAGGGCCATGTGCCTTTACCGGGCGTAGCTAGCACATCTGCTTCTGTTGTGATATGTGCCCCAGGCCTACGTGAATTTACAGGCTGGGTAGGGGAAGGCTAGGCCCTGATGTCTTGGCCTGAGTGCATATAGTGTAGCCCTATTGCATCATGGGATTGGCTGATGCAACAGGGCATAGTATGGATGATGCAATCGCCTGCAATACCATGTCACAAGACTATGGGCGCAATCCTAGCCCCTTATGTCAGTGCTTTCCAGCACTGAGGTAAAGGCAGTGCAGCTCTGAGGTAAGGGAACAAACATTCCCTTACTTTGAGGAGGCCTCCGTGAGTGCCCCCCAACTGCAGGATGCAGCACATGCCCCATTGGCTGGAAAGCACTGACATAAGGGGTTAGGATTGCGCCCTGTGAGTCATAGTGTCACCAGATGATACTTGCTTCCCATTGGCCAGCATCAGTATATATTTGGGCCTGTACGAGCTGCTGTGTGGGAGATGTTATGTGGAGTGTCTGTGGGAAGCTACGTTGGTGATCGGAGACTGTGGCAAGTTCTATCTTGGCTGTTTTGCTTGGCTTTGCTGCCTCGTAAGAACGGCCCTGCTGGATCAGGCCATAGGCCCACCTAGTCCAGCTTCCTGTACATTCTGTACCTACTACAGTGAAAGGATACCTGGTGCTGGTGCACTGTTGTACCTGTGCCTTTCCAGGAGTAACTGCCCGACTGGAGCAGCGGTGCTTCTGCGTACTCAACAACTTCTCTGTGGAGACGTTTCTGTGTCTTGCATGAAGAGGGCAAAGAGGAAGCAGCAGGATCACTTCTGGGGCTGTCAAGCCTTTTGGTCTGTTCTGGAAATGGACACCTCAGCTCTGCCCAAAATGCTCCACAGAGCACAAGCTGTTGCTATGGTGGCAACTGGCTACTGTGCCCATTCTGGGCAGGGCCAGCCTGTGTTTCCCCCTTTATGTTCTAGAGCTGTCAATGGAATGTCAATGCTTTGAGCACCTTCCAGCACATCTTGTGGTTGTGAGTTCCAAGGGTGAAACAGCTAAAAGTGTGGAGGGGGGTCTCTGACAAAGTTAGAGGGGCGGAGTGGTTTACAAGTACCAGACCTTTCTCTTGTGAGCTGCATAGCGCTTTATAGACTTACAACAAGAAGCTGGTTCTGCCCCTTGAAGTACACAGTCATGCAAAAATGGCTAACCCTTATTCTCCCACACGCTCTTTTTCCTCATTTTAGAAGATGGAGTGTAGTCTTGACGTCTTTGAATTTTATGGTATGGATTCCTACATCATTGATGGAGAAGAATGCCATGAGTACCCGCCTCCCCCCACCAGTCTGGACAACCCTGACAACTCTGCTGACCCCGCCTATCCACCCAACCAAGAAGATGAAGGCAGTCCGGCAGTCCGGCACTCTGCATAGTTGATGAGTGACAAAGTGAAAAGAAAACCTCTGCCCAGCAATGCCTCTCTCTCTCTCTCTCTCCCCCCCTCCCCCCAGGGTGATGTCAGGGTGACGCTGTGAACCAAGAGTTCTCACTAAACTGCCCAAAGTAACACCATTTTAACATCAGTTCTGACTCTGGCCTTAAAGATGCATGTTAGCAAGAAGTTGCAAGCCACCCCTCACCCAGTGTCTTGTCCTAGAGATAGCTGGGCCTAGGAGTCATACCTCAGAGGAAGGGCAACCTACATCAAAGTGCCTGTGGTCTCTTTTATCTCTCCAGTATCGTCTAGCTCACTATGGCAAAGGGTGGAGGGGTAGGCCAGTGGGTGGAGAACTGGGCCCTTGTCCCCTTACTGTCCCCTTAGCTTTGCTAGCTGTGCCTATGAGTTGAAATGAGCATAAAAAGCTAGTTGCATCTAGCTATACTTGCGCATGATCTGAGGCAACTGGCCTCCTTGCTTTGGTACCAACAATAAACAAGCTGTTTTCTGCTAGACCTTCCCTCAGAGTGTTAAATTGGAATGTAGCACTCCGGGTAACAAACCGCATGCTGCCTTTGTGGATTCAAGGGCAACAAGGGCTCTGAAATGGGCCGGATCATCTGCACTTGCTCTCTCTCTCTCTCTGCTTAGAAGTCTCATTGGTAGAGACCTCAGTCCTAGTTCCTTTGCCATCTCTGGGAAAGAACTTTTGCAGCCCTCTGGAACGCTGCCTTGCCCCGACAGAACCCACACGCTGAGTGTTGCGGGCCTCTCGGGCTCACAACCCCACCTTCAGGTCTCTGCAAAGCTGCCTCCTGTCGTACACTCCCAAGGTTTTTGGGGGCTCAGAGTTCTTGGTTCTTGAACCCTAAAGCCCTCAAGGATTCCTGTTCAGTAGTACTGCCACCACCCTATATGTGCCAGTGTCTCAGTCCAGGGACTGGCACCAGCTCCGGACCTCCCCCTTCAGGTCCTCCCACCAGGCCGTGAGCCGGCAGGGCTCGTGCGCCAGCCGGGTCTTGGCAGACACGATGGCCGCCTCCAGCATGTCCCACAGCTCCTGCTCCCGCAGCAGGTGTGGGTGCAGCCGCCACCGCAGCCGCCCGCGGGGCGGCAGGCGCCCCGCCGCCAGGCAACAAGCCAGCAGGCCGTGGTCCGACCACGGCGTCAGGCGCAGCTGGCACTCCCGCACCTCCCAGAAGGCCTCCGCCCACATGCGGTCCAGCCGGCTGGCCACGCTCAGGTGGTAATAGGTGAAGCGGCCTTTCCGCCGCTCCGGGCAGTTGGCTTGGAAGGTGTGCCTGCAGTGCGTGGGGAAGAAGCCCAGATGGTTCTCCAGCTGCAAGGCCTCGTCCACGAGGCCCAGGTCGCCCTCCAGGAGCTCCTGCAAGCTCCGCTCCTCTGGCGTCAGGGGGGGCCGAGGGCGGTGCCGCCACCCCAGGCCGCAGCGACACCCGGTCCTGCTCCCGGGCCGGTTGTTGAAGTCCCCTGCTACCAGCAAAGACCGCTGGGTTGCCACCGCGTGGTCTCGCAGGCACGCCCACAGGCTCTTGCGGAGCCTGGTCCGCTGGGGGCCGTAGATGGCACAGAGCCGGAAACGCCGCTCCTCCGGCTCGCCGGACTCGGAGATGCCTGACAGGTTGAAGTCCAGCAGTGCCAGGTGCCCCGGCGTCACCTCCACCCAGCGCTTGACGGTCAGGCCCTTCCGGGCCTGCACCAGCACCGCCACCCTGCCCATTCCGTCCGGGGCGAAGGACCAGAAGGACGGGCCGCCCTGCCAGCGCCGCTGAGCGCTGCTGCGCTCCTCCTCCCTCTGAAAGTGCAGCTCCTGCAGCACGATCAGGTCGAGGTCCAGGTGGTCGAGCGCCGTCAGGATCTCCCCCCACCTCTCCTCCTGCCGCAGGCCCCTGGTGTTCCAGGTGGCCAGGTTAAGCCGCCAGGCTGGACCCCCTTGGCTCTTCATCATGATTGTGATAAAGTTGGGTTGGGTCCCGAAACAAAGGATCGACAGTACAAACGAAAATCACTTAAGTCAGCTGCAAAGGACTCCCAACTAACAGAAAACACGATAAGTACAGGAAACACAAACTTAAACTTAAACTGGCTTCACTCAGCCGCCGCCCCATCGTGCGGCGCACCCGGTGCGGGACCGCCTTCCTGCTGCTGCTGGTCTCCGCTCGGAGAGGAGTCTGGAGCCGCCGACTGGCATTCCATGTCCTCCCCGGCGTCCTCCTCTACCCCCCCCAGGCTCGCGTCTGGGGGTGTAGCAATACTAGTGAGGGGGTCGGTGGGGTCTGTCCCGGTGCCCCCGCCGCCCGGCCCTTCCCTGGGGTCCCCCTCCTCCGGCCGCCACTGTGGAGAGAGCGCCAGTTGCAGGCACTGGTCGCACGTCTCCATCTCTTGGGACGATGGGTCCCCCTCTCCCTCATTGCCATGCTCCACTGCCATGTGTTGCGCAGTGCCAGCCTCTGTTGTTCCTCCCGGTGTGCCGGGTGCCCTCTCCCCCTGGGCCACAAGGGCCGGACCTTGCTCCTGCTCCACATCGGGGGTGGGCGAAGCCTTCCGAAGCTTCTTGCGCCTCTCCTTGGGGCTCTCCCGCACTTTGCCCCCCTCCGCGTCCCCGGGGGACTCCGGACCCGCCTTGTCCCCCCTCCGCTTGCGTGAGCTGCGCCTCTGCTTGGGCCGCTGCTCCGCCCGGCTGCCCGCCAAGCTCTCCTCCTCGGACGAGGAGCTCCCGCCTGCCGCCGGGGCCTCTCCCTCCTCCTGCTCCTCCAGCGCCCGCAGCACCCCATAGCGGGACGGGCCCGCCTCCTCCTCCACCTCCTGGCCTCCTTGCGGCTCTGCCCGGCCCGTGCCCTTCCCACGATGTTGGGACACGGTCGTCCAGCCCGCCTCCTCCTCCCGAGCCTCGGCCTGCGCTGCCCCCGCCAGGGACTCCGGCCGCTGCTGTTGCTGCTGCTGGCTCCACTCCGCCCTGCGAGCCCTCTCCTCCCGCTGCTCCTTCGCGGCTCGCTCCTGGGCCTCTGCCTCCCGCCGCATCCCCTGGGTGGCCTGCCGCCACTCACGCTCGTAGGCGTCGGGGTAGCGGATGTTAATGGCGGACCGGGGGCAGAGCCGGTAAGCGTGCCCATGCTCCCCGCACAGGCTGCAGGTGACCGGCTGATCGCACAGGCCGGTCCGGTGGCCCCGCACCCCACACTTGGAGCACAGCTCCGAAATGCAGTGGCACCTGAGGTGGTCAAAGCCGCCACACAGGAAGCAGGTTGGCGGCTGCCCGCTGTACCGTGTCACGCCCCGGTCTGCCCCCATGAAAAAGTACTTGGGGAGGTGGTGCAGCCTGCCGGTGAACGGCTCCCGCCCGAGGGACACGATGGCCCGGTACTCCCCCGTCCAGTACCCCTTGGTGTCCAAGTGTTTCTCGGGCGGCATCAGCACCGTGCAGTGCCGGCTCAGCCACCGCCCGACATCCTCCTCTGGCACCACCGTGGTGCAGAAAAACACAGTGAGGACCTTGGCCTCCCCCCGGAACAGCGGGATCAGGGAGAGGTCCTGGGCGAAGCGGGGGTCCCGCCAGTACGCCTCCCGTGCCCGCTCCCAGAACAGCTGGTACCCCAGCTCGCTCCGGAAGCAGAGGTCGATCTCGGGGATCCCCGGGGGCGTCAAGATGGCCAAGACCTCTGCGGGCGGAAAACCCAGCTCCCCCTCGAGGAACTCCCCCTCGATCCACTCCCGGGTACAGGTCTCGGCCTTGTCCCCCTTGCAGCGCAGGCGGACCACAAAGCGCTGCCGAGGGTCCTGCTGCGGCTGCTGTGGCCCCTCCTCAAAAAAACGGTGCAGGAATTCAGCGTCCTCCCACAGCTCCCTGTCTGGGTCCTCCCAGGTGGCCCTGCCAGGGCACGCTCCAGCACCCGCCCCCTTGGTCCTGCTGCGGTGCCCCCAGCCGTGGCAGAGGCGTAGCTCCGGGGCGGCCGCCCACTGCCCACGTCCCCGCTCGCCGCCCTGTTTGTATCAGGCTGTGGCTGTGGCGGCGGAGCGCGTCCATCGGGTTTCACCGTGTCCATGTTGGCAGAGTTCAGTTCCACAGTGTCTGTGTGGGGCAGATTTATACTCACTCTGCCACCGCCAGATGGTCCTTGTGGCTCCAAGGCCATCATGTCCCTGCCCACCTCCGCGGGGTCTGCACCGCCTGCTGCCACGTCGCTCCTCGCCGTCGCCATCACCCGCGTGGACCGGCCCCCGGATGTTGGCTGCTGGGGTCCTGGGCCGTTCCGCTCCTCCTGCCGTCGTCCGCCACCCCTGCCGCCGCCACCACTGCTGCTGCTGTGTCCTCGCCTGCCTCCGTCCATTCTCCCGGGTCCGCTCTGCTGGCCAGGTCCCTGATTGGGCCCCCGATCTCGCTCTCGCTCTGCCTCCGCCTCGGCCGCCGCCCTGGCCGCCGCCCGCTGCCGGATCCGCAGCCTCTCCTGCAGCGCTTCCACGATCCGCTCCAGGCCACTCGCAAAGGCGCTGCCCGTCAGCTCCGCTCCGCCCTCTCCATCCTGGAACGGGGGCCGGTTGTGTTAGCGTGTGGCTCCGCCTCTCCCAGTGCCCTGCCACTGCCTGCAGCATGACCCCCCAGCCCTTCCTCCGTCAGCCAGGACGGGAAGCGGGCGTAGCGTTGCCGAAACCGACGGAAGGCGAGCACCTTCCGCACGGCCAGGATGGTGTGGGCCTTGTGCTGGAGTGCCTGCTCCAGGGGGCCCTCCCACTGCTCTCTTAGCACATCCACCAGTTTCTCCTTTGCCTCGCTCAGCAGGTCAAAAACCTGCTGCTGGCTGCATTTGCTCAGGTCTTTGATCTTAAGCTTGCCTCTCACAGGCCCCTCTGGGAGACTGATGTTCCACACCAGGTCTCCCCAGAGCAGCAGGAGATCCCTGTCCTCCCAGGGGGGCTGCTGAAGGTCCTGAGCCCACTGGGCCAGCGTCTTCCCCGGGCGCTCCGCCCATCCAGACTGCCAGCCCTGCACCCCCTCTCTTTTGGACCTGCCAGAGCCATCCGTGTCCTCCAACTCCCTTTCAGTCTCCAGCTCCCCTTGCTGCTTGCAAGACTCCCTGCAGAGGCGACAGAGGCTGCCTCCCAGTCCCTGTCCCTAGAGGCCCTTGCTGTGCCACTCCTGCTTCTAGGAGGGCTTCCCCAGGCCTGCTCCCTCAGAGACCAGCCCCCAGGGAGCCTCTCCCCCTGTCCCTGCTGCTGCTGCCACTCTCTCCCCCTCTCCCTGTGCCCAGCAGAGGCTTGCCTGCCTTCTAGCTGGGCTCCCTGAGCTCCTGCTCCAGAGGCCTGCACAGCCTGGGGCTCGCCTAGCCTGGCTTCCCCAGGGAGGCCTCCCTCCAGTTCAGCCTGCCCCAGCTGGGCGGGGCACACCCATCCTCGCCCCAAAGGGGCCTCCCCTCGATCCTCAGGGTCCCTAGGAACCCCTGCCACACTTTCCCTTCCCAACTCCCTTCCCAACTCCATCCCCACAGGCAGCCAATACTGCAGCCAATACTGTCTTATTTCTATAATTATCATCTCTTCAATCAATAGTTCACAATCGTTTATCTAACTATTCATATAATGGGTTCCACAATCTCTGTATTCTCTCCATCTTGCCATCCCTCAATTTTTACCTTTACCCACCCCCTCCCTTTGCTCCTGTTCTATAACCTCCTCATTCCTTCTCCTTCTCTTGTTCTCCACCTCCTCCCTCTTATCCTTTCCTTGTTCATTCATTTCCACTTCTGAACCCCAACTAGTTTTAGTACATGTGGGTTCTATTCCCAATCCACCTATTTGACTTTCTTCCCCATCTCCAAAGAGACTCCTCCTAGCTGTGTGTCCTTTCCCTTCCCTCCCTTCCGCATCCTGCAGTGTAATTAAAGTAGGCTCTGAGGACAAAGCCAAGCCCGAAACCACACATGTTGTCCTCCCCTCCTTTCCAAGCTCACCCATTTGCGGGGACACCCCTTTTATTGGAGGTGTCCCCTGGTTGCTGCCAGAAGCTCTTCTGATTTCCTCATCATCGGTACTGTCTACGTCGACCTCCTTCTGTCCAGCTTGGGCCACCTTTCCTCCTACTTGAACGCGCGACCTCTTCGATTCAGGTGTCCTAGTCTTATGTTTCCGTGGCGAGCATTCTTCCCTCCGCATCTCCTGCCTTCTATGTTTCAAGTAGGTCACCAGTTTGGTTAACCAGGAAACAAACTCCTCTGCTGTCATAACTGAATGTGGATCATTCAAATCTTTTAGAAAAGGTGGCTTCTCAGGACTAGATCCCGTTGTTTCTGCTGCGCAACCTTCCCAGTAACGTAAGATTTCCTGAAACATGCGAACCATCTCATCCTCCCTTAACCAGTCCGGATATCTGCTTTTGGTTTTCTTGAGTTTCCTCATACAGATAATTTTTCTTGTAACTAACAAGGCTAGAGCTTTAAGCTTACAAGCCTCACTGATAGAAACTTCTAGATTTTGTTTTAATCCCTTAACCAAGTGTGTCTTTGTCTTAGTAAAAAACTGGAAAATCTTTTCCTGGCTAAATTTGCTGAAGTCCTTACTCAGATATGTCTTTTTCAAGTCCACGTGGGCCACCACGTAGCCCCACAGCCTAACCATGTCATTTTCATCAAATGGAGGAGAAAGTATCCATCGATGAATTTCTTCTAAGGGAGCTTTCAGTTGCTCTTCCCAAGAGAGAATTCTAGAATCTTTTTTGGGATCAGGTCCTTGGTCTGATAAAGTTGTGTCTCTGCTATGTAGTTCTTGTTCCCGCTCACTAAAAAGTTCCTCATCAGAGAAATTTTCAGAAACAGAAGCTACATCATCTGTCTCATACCCTTTGGTCAGTGGTCTTGGTCTTTCTTTTACTTGATATTCTGACTCAAGCCCAGATTCAGTAGTGTCTACAATACCATCTGCCAGACGATACTTGCTTTTAAGGTCATATTTATCTGGTGGATCATTTGGAAAGGTAAGGGACCAACCTTCCCTCCTTTCCACCTCATCAGATTCCTCCATCCCTGCTCTCGTAGCTTTCAATGAGGATCGATCCCTATCTCCTGTAAAAACCAACTCAGGACTCCATCCTGTCTTACTTTGCTTTTTGTGCATTTTAAAGGTACCTTTCCGCGGTTTGGTTCGCCGTGCCAATTTATGAGGACTTTCTTGTACAATCGGGGGTCCCTGGGATTGACTAAAAATTTTTCCTACTAGGTGGGTATATGTAGAAGGTTCTGAAATCTTTTCCCTGATGTTCTCAATACTAAGACCTGGAAAGATCTCTGAATCCTGAACATCAAATATTAGGTCTTCTGCAGTAAGATCTATTACTGTAATATCACCTTGAGAGGGCCCGGGTAAAGGACCACTTTCAATTTCTTCCTCAACTTGATCTCCAGATAGTTGGGCAGATGTAACAGAAAATTCAGATTTCCCACTTGCATGATCAGGGTGGATGGCACTGGATACTGCTGTCCCCCCAATAAAGGCCTTCTCTGATTCTTTTGAACTTTCATCAAATTTAGCTTCTTCTTGGGAAGCTGAGTTCACAGATTTACAAGAAATATCCATCCTATCATAGTCCCCAGACTGTTGGGTAACTTCAGAAGTCATTGCAGGATTCTTCCTTGCAAGATCAGGGTGGATGGCTGTGGATTCTGCAGCACTCCTAAGCAAAGCTTGATTTGAGCTTATTATAAACTGGTCAGAAAAATCTTCCTTTTGGGGGTTCACATCAGAAGATTCACAAAACATTTCTTCTGTAATATGATCCCCAGACTGTTGGGCATCTTTGGTGACATTTTTAAAGTTCTCCTTTACAAATTCAGCATGGATGGCAGTGAATTCTGCAGTCCCCCCAGGCAGGGCCTTTGCAAACTCACCCATCATGTCTTCCTCCTCCATTGCAGACTGAAAGTCCATGTTGTCATCTGAACTTATTGGGTCAATCCTTGCAGGTAGAGCCTCCATCCTGGTCTCCTCTGGAACCCCAAGGGTTCCCACACATCCTCCTTCACCTTCTGCAGCAGCACCCTCCGTTTTTAAGGCAAAAAAGGATGCTTTTGTCCCCCTACCCCAGGGAGCTGAAGAAAAACACAACCTTCTCCTCTGGAAATAGGGTTAGGGTTAGGGTTTAGGGTTAGGGTTTAGGGTTTAGGGTTAGGAAAATATAATTTTTAGGAAAATATAATTTTTATTGGGTTAAAACCACCGTTCTACAAAAAACAAAGTACAGAGAGGGGAGATGCCCACTACATAAACTGCGAGCAGAGCTCCCCGGTACAAAACAAATACAGAAACAGAGTTAAAAGGTTACATTCCCCAAACCAGCACCCTCCCCACCCCAACAAAGTCCCTCCTGGTGCAAGCAAGGGGAAAGAAACACAAATGCAGAAACACAAAGTTCCATCCTGGCTCAGATACATTTCTAAAGGAGCAGTGGAAAAAAAAAATCATATACAAGAAAACAGTGTCAGAGATACAAAAATTTACAGCTATTTACAGTGCAAAAAGGCCCCTCTATGTGATGGGCGGGTGCACCCCCTGCAGCCAGCCCCACCGCCGCCGCCACTTGTCCCGAGGTAGGACGCCTCGTTCGTAGCCGGCCTGGTCGCGGAGCCGGGACAGCACGAAGTCCGTCCACGCCCGGGCCTCGGTGGGCTTCCCGCCCTGTAGCTCCTTGCCCCGCTGGATGGAGAGGGCGAGCAGGACAAAGAGGTTGACCAGCCGGACCACGGCCCACGGGACGGCTCTGGCGAAGGCCCGGGGCCCGCTCCACGCTCCCGCACCTGCTGGCTCAGCCCCGGAGACCACCGTCTCCCAGCCCTGCTCCGCCAGGCTCGGCCAGTCCAGGGCCCGGGAGACGCCCTCCCACAGGCGTCGGGCCGGGGCACACTCGCTGACAAAGTGCGCCACCGTCTCTCGTGGGAGGGGCTGCTCCGAGCAGGCTGGCCTCCTGCAGAGCTTGCTGGACTCCACCAGCCAGGGGCTCGTGGCCCCCACCCGCAGCACCTGGTGGAAGGCTCGCCAGCGCAGCTCCCACAGGCTGTGGGGGATCAGCCGGTCTCCGAAGGTGCCCCGGACCGCCTCCGCCTGGAACAGGTAGTCCGAGAGGCGGGCCCGCTTGAGGCGCCGGTGTGCCTGGGCCGTCTCCAGCAGCCCCTCGGTCAGGGCGTTGTAGATGGCACGCCGGAGAGCCGCCTCCTCCACCCCGGCGTCCGGCCCCTTGCACTGTGCCACGCTCACCCCGAACTCCCGGATCCAGCCCGCCGCCTCCTGCCAGTACTCCGGGAGGCTGAGATGCAGCGTGGCCGAGAGGCGGAAGCCCGTCTCCTGCCCCGTCCACCAGCGGCGCCCCCAGGCCCTGCCCTCGAGCACGTCGCGCAGACGGGCCCAGGCCGAGCCGCCCTTTGTGTCTGCCAGGGGCACGCCCGCCTCCTCCTCTGCCTGCAGCCACAGCTGCCACCGCACCACGCCCCCGCAGTTGGCCGCCAGGAAGACGGCCAGGAAGTGCGGGCCCAGCGCCCGCAGGCCCAGGCCTCCCTCGGCCACCCGTCCATAGGCGGTGGCCCGCGCCAGGGGGAAGAACTTTGTGCCCCAGAGGAAAGCAAAGACCCGCCCCGTCACGCCGTCCAGGAGGCGCTTGGGTGGAGGGAACACCGCGGCCAGGCTGGTGGCCATCGGGGAGCAATAGGTGTTCACGTAGCGCACCCGCTGTTACAGGCCCAGGCGCCAGGGCTGCCACAGCCGCAGCTTGGCCTCCACCTTCTTCTCCCAGGCCCGCCAGTTGGCCTCCCAGCCCCGGCCGCGCAGGCTGAAGTGCACGCCCAGGATGGGGACCGTCTCCGCCTCCTCGCCCGCTGTCGCCTGGGCGCCCTCCTCCTCCTCCCAGAGCGAGGCCATGGAGCGGAGCCCCACCGATTCCACCCGGGGCCGGAGGACGTAGCTCCGGGACTTGTCCGGGTTGACGGCCGCCCCGGACACGGCCTCGTACGCCCGGATCTGCTCCCGGACCGCCCGCAGCTCCCCAGAGGTCCGCACCAGCAGCGAGACGTCGTCGGCGTGGGCGACGACCTTCACGGGCCCCTCGCCGCTCCCCCCGGACAGGTCGATGACCCCGATCCGCCCGTCCCGCTGGATGCGCACCAGCAGCGGGTCCAGCGCCAGCACGTACAGCAGGGCGCTGAGCGGGCAGCCCTGCCGGATGCCCGAGCGCAGGAAGACCGGCTCCCCCGGGTGCCCGTTCACCCATGGGGTGACGCTGGCCTGGCGGTACAGGGTGCGCAGGTATCCCACAAAGGCCTCGGGGACGCCCTTGCTGACCAGCACCTGCTGCAGGTAGGCCCGGTCGACCCGGTTGAAGGCCTTCGACTGGTTGACCTGCAGGACCGCCCCGCCCCACACGCCCGCCCGGGTGGCCTGGAAGACCTCCCGCAGCACGATCAGCGAGTCCGCCATCCGCCGCCCCGGGACCGCGCTGGTCTGCGTCCCGTGGACCAGCTTGGGCGACACCCTCGCCAGGCGGGTGTTGAGCACCTTGGCGAGGATGCGGTAGTCCACGTTGGTCAGCGTGATGGGACGCCAGTTGGTGACCAGCGTGGGGTCCCCTCCCTTGTACAGGAAGGTGAACGCCCCCCCGAAGAACACCCCGCTGAAGCTGCTCTTCCCCGACAGGGCCTCGTTGAAGGCCTCTGTCAGCGGCTGGGCCAGGTGCTGCTGGAAGGCCTTGTAGAAGGCGTAGCCCAGGCCTTAGGGTTAGGGTTAGGGTTAGGAAAATATAATTTTTTTTTTTTTTTTAGGAAAATATAATTTTTATTGGGTTAAAACCACCGTTCTACAAAACAAATACAGAGAGGGGAGATGCCCACTACATAAACTGTGAGCAGAGCTCCCCGGTACAAAGCAAATACAGAAACAGAGTTAAAAAGTTACATTCCCCAAAACAGCACCCTCCCCACCCCAACAAAGTCCCTCCTGGTGCAAGCAAGGGGAAAGAAACACAAATGCAGAAACACAAAGATCCATCCTGGCACAGATACATTGCTAAAGAAACATTGGAAAAAACCTTAGGGTTAGGGTTAGGGTTAGGGTTAGGGTTAGCGTTAGGAATATATATATATATATATTTTTTTTTAGGAATATATATTTTTATTTGTAAAAAAACCATTCTACATTCCAGATTACTCAGGCACATACTTAGTTACAGAATACACACAGTTACTAATTTCTTTTTACACAGATTACTCAGGCACATACTTAGTTACAGAATACACACAGTTACTAATTTCTTTTCGCAGACGCTATTTACAGGAAACATATACATTCATTACCTTATCATTCTATTCTTCACTTTCCTCTCCCTCCCCTCGACCCTATACTCCAGACTTGACAAAAGTAAACTTAAACTTTTCCTCTTTCCATACTAATTCCTCATCAGTAGAAGATTCTGAACTCCCTTCACTGATTGAGTAATCTATACCATCTAAATCACCCTTACCCTCATCCATTGCACTGAGATATCCCTGAACTTCATTCTCACAAAGCTGCTTCCCATAAAACAGACTCTTTTTTGCTACCAGAATCTGTTTCCTAATTTTGTTCACATATTCAAGCATATTCTGCTCCTCCTCCACAACAGCATCCAACTGGTCTCCAGCCCTCTCATAATCAGATCCCGATAGAACCCCCGATTCGTACACCTTGTCCCCCTTATCTAATAAGTACCTAATCTGCCGAATTCTGGCTTTCCCGAACTCTTTTTCCTCACGTAGAGAAGCCATCAGGCGCTCCTGGCGATCCTGAAAACCCTCTGAAACAGAGGAAATCGTCTGAATCTTTTCCCTTTCCTTTTCCTTTCGCTCCGCTACTGCTTTTCTATAAGTTAAGTTACTTTCCAAAATTTCCTCTGCCCACCTGCCCCACCATTCCCTCGCCCTTTTCTTCTTTACCTTTGCCCTTTTTATTCTCTCCTCCTTTGAACTGGACTCAGCTATTTTTCTAATACTGTCAGCCGAACCAGTGTTATGGGAGGTTCCTTTCTCCTCCACTACACTTTGCATCTCTGATCGTGTTACTGTTTGCATTTCTGTTTGTATTTCTGCTTGTGTTTCTGCTTGCACTTCTGTTCTTGTTTCTGCTTGTGTTTCTGCTTGCACTTCTGTTCTTGTTTCTGCCTGTGCCTCTTTTCGTGTCTCTATTTGCATTTCTATTTGTGTCTCTGCACGTGTCTCTGCACGTGTTTCTACTTGTACTTCTGCTCGTGTTCCTGCTTGCGCTTCTGCTCGTATTTGTGTTTCTGTTTGCATTCCCATTTCTCTCTCTCCCTCCTTTTCCTTCCCTTCTCCCCTTCCTAAATCCCTTCTGTTCCCCTCCTCACTGCTCTTCTGCTCCTTCTTATCCTCTTCTTTTTGCTCCTGAGCCTCTAGCTGCCTTCCCAATATATATAACTCAATTGTACAGTCTTTCTCTTTTTCCTTCAATTCTGCAATGTGCGCCTCCCCCTCTGCAGACGGGTTGATCCTCTGCTGTTCCTCATACCATTCTCTTTCCCCCTGCAGTGAAGCTGCCAATACTTTCTTTTCCCTTTTCTTTAGAAGCAGTTCAGACTTCGATTTCTCAGTTAAATTCCTCCCCTTGACCTTTACACCCCTTTCTCTCCCTATTTCCATCTCCATCCTAGCTTCTGGTCCTACTGAAAACTGCTGATCTCTGTGCGTGAATGAAAGGTCTGGCTGTGATTCATTTCCCTTAGATATGTCTCGGGATATCTCCTCCTGCTTTCTTTTCCTCTTCTTCAGCTCTCCTACTTTATGCTGACTCTCTCCCCCTTCCACCACTTCCATCTCCACCGCCTCCTGCTCCCCAGCTTCTTCCCCCTGATCCTCTTGCAAAACTGCAAACCTATTGCCTGTAGAACAGCCATCTCTCGTCCCCTCCTCCCTTGCTGCTGAGGTACCATCCGCCGCTATCGCCCTCCTTTTCCTCCTCACCTCTTCCCATTCCTCTCCGTCACCCTTTGACCAGGATGTTCCTGTCTCTTTCTCTTTTTTCCCTTCCCCCTCCTTCTTGCCTGCCCCCCTGGCTCGCTCCGCCCCCTCTCGATCCCTGCGATAAAACTCCGGATAAAGGATATTCAACTCCGATTCAGGGCAGAATCGGTATACATGGCCCTTCCCTGCACACAAACCACAGGAAATGCTTTCCGTGCAGTCCGCCGCGTTATGACCCCCAATACTGCATCTTGAACAGAACGTCAGGGAACAATTCCTGCGCAAATGATCGAAAGCGCCGCATCTGAAACATGCGGGGGGCTGGCCTCCGTAACGGGTTACGCCCCTGTCGGCCCCCAGAAAAAAATACTTTGGCAAGTGTCGGAGACACCCTGTATACGGGTCCCTTTGTAAGGCCACGACAGCCCTATACTCCCCTGTCCACAGGCCCTCTTCATCTTTCCTCTTCTCCGGTTCCAGCAAAACTCTACACCTGTGTCTCAACCACTTTGAGAGGTCTTCCGCTGGAATAACCGTTGTCCTGAAACTGACCGTTAGAACCCTGATCTCTCCCCTGAACAAAGGGATAACGTTATACTCTTCGAGACCTTCGGGCTCCGAAACCAACATCGCCCTTAACTTATCCCAAAACTTCTGGTATGTCAGTTCTGATGTGAAGCACAAGTCTATTTCCTTAGAGCCAGGGGGGATGATTAAAGCCAAAATATCCTCCCTGGCCACTCCTAATCTTTTAAAGAGCACTTCTCTAGTCACGTACTGCCTTCCTATTTTCTCTAGATCCTGGCCTTTGTACTGCAACCTCACTACATATCTTTGTCTGGGGTCTTGCTCCTCCAGCAAGGTCTCATAGAACTGCGTGAGGAACCGTTCGTCCTCCAAAATATCTAATTCAGAAAATCCCACCCTCCCCACGAGTCTAGTCTCACCCCCCTCTCGGTGGTCGATCCCCTGGCCGCCGCCTTAGCGTACGAAGGTCCGCCGGGCCTGATACCCGACGGCCGACCTCCTTGTCTCCCCTGATCCAAAACATGTTGTGTGCTCCGCTCCCTGTGTTCTTGTACCTCCCTCGCCCTTTGTCGATCAGTCCCAGTTCCGGTCGCTGTCCGCTGCCTCCGATCCTCACGACGCTGTCCTTCCGTCTCCTTTGCCCCTCCAGACTCACGTCTCGCTCTATCCAGTTCAGAGTCCTCTTGCTCACTCGTTATCTCCAAAACCTTTCCGAGTTCAGTCCCTTCGTGCGTGTCCATGTCTGCTCCTGCCTCCGCCTCTGCGCCTCGGGTTGCTAGAGTCCCAGTCCCAGCCAGTCGAACAGATGTTTCCTTAGCCAAGGGAACATTAAACACAGAACGAGTACCCAGATCCTGCGACATACCACCTTCCCCCCTTCCCGTTTTCTCTTTTCACCCCCTTTCCCAGTCTCCTCCCCCCTCCCCTTCCTTCCCTCTGCCCCCCTTTCGCCACCTCCCCTTTCTGCAACTTCCATTTCCATCTCAGAACCCCAACTAATCTTTATGCAAGCGAGGTCTTGCTCTGCATCCCGCCCCCCCTTCCTATTTACATCATTTGCTCCAAACAGACTTATCCTGGTAGACACTCCCGTCCCTTTTACCCCCTCATCCCACTCTTTCCCTCCTTTCCTTTCCACATCCTTGGAAATGGTCGCTACTGGTTCCGAAGACATAGCCAGGCCCGAAACCGCCAACGTCTTCTTCCCCGTTTTCCCAAGCTCACCCATTTTTGGGGGCATTCCTCGACACGGAGATGCCCCCTGGTTAACACCACCGGCCCTTCTGCTCTCTTCCTCGTCGGTGCTGTCCACGATCGTCTCCATCCCTCCGTTTCTTCCGTTCCCTCCTGCTGCTCGGACCCGCGATCTAGCCGACGCCGGTGACTTGCCCTTGACTTTAGGTGACGATAGTCCTTCTCTTTTCATCACCAGCCTCCTCTGCTTCAAATACGTGACCAGCTTTGTTAACCAGGCCACGAACTCAGCTATCGTCATGGCAGAGTGCGGATCTCCCGGGACTCTGAAAAATGGGGGTCCCCGTCGGTCGAAACTGCCTTGCTCTTCTGCGTGTCCCTCCCAAAAACGTAACAGTTCCTGAAACATTCTTATCATCTCTTCCTCTGCCAACCACTCTGGATATCTGCCTTTAAGTTTCTTCAATTTCCTCATACAAATGATTTTCCTCGTAGCCAGCAAGGACAGAGCCCTGAGCCTGCTGGCATCATTAAACGATACGCTCTTTTCTAATTTAAGCACCCTAAAAAGGTGCGCCTTTGCCTTCGTGAAAAGTGCAAACACGGCCTCCTGCCCAGCCTTGGCAAAATTCCCAGTACAATGGACATTCTTCAAGGCCATATGCGCTACTACATACCCCCACAACTTCACCATGTCATTCTCCGCATAGGGAGGAGAGAGAATCAATTGGTGAATCTCATCTACAGAGGCTTGTAACTGCTTTTCCCACAAAACAATCTTAGAGTCTTTATAAGGGTCAGGTTCTTGATTGGAAAGTGTGGTATCACCACTATACTGCTCAGGGTGCGGCTCGCTCAAGCGCTCATCCGAAAAAAACTCAGAGACTGAGGCCCCATTGTCCGTTTCAAACTCCTCCATCCACAATGCTGGTCTCTTTTCTCCTTTTTTATCTGATTCCAGCCCCGAAGCAGAGGATTCCCCCCTCTCTCCTACTGTAATGGGGGGAGCAGATTCCCCTCCTTGCCGGGGAGGCCCCCGTTCAGATACTTGGGAAAAACCCTTCCCCGTTTGTTCCCCCAACCGCTGGGCATCTGTGATGATCTTTTTAACATTCCCCGATCCAAGCTGGGGGTGGATGGCGACGGATTCTGCAGCCTGCCCATACTCTGTTTTTGCAGACTCACCCAAAATGGCTTCTTTTTCTTTCCCAGGAGAACAGGCCGAAACTTCATCCGCCCGCATCCGCTCAATCCTGGTAGTTGGGGTCTCCTTTTTTGACTCCTCAGGACCCCCAGAGGTTCCCCTCCGAGGACTCTTCTTTTTGGCAGCTCTGCCCGTCATTTTGACTCCTTACCGGAGAGGTTTTTCTCCCCAGCCCCAGGAGCTGGTACAAAGCATGGCCGCCCCGCTCGATGGATAGGGTTAGGGTTAGGGTTTAGGGTTAGGGTTTAGGGTTAGGGTTTAGGGTTAGGGTTAGGGTTTAGGGTTAGGAAAATATAATTTTTTTTTTTTTAGGAAAATATAATTTTTATTGGGTGAAAACCACCATTCTACAAAACACAAGTACAGAGAGGGGAGATGCCCATTACATAAACTGTGAGCAGAGCTCCCCGGTACAAAGCAAATACAGAAACAGGGTTAAAAGGGTACATTCCCCAAAACAGCACCCTCCCCACCCCAACAAAGTCCCTCCTGGTGCAAACAAAGGGAAAAAACAGAAATACATAAACACAAAGGTCCAACCTGGCTCAGATACATTGCTAAAGGAACATTGGAAAAACTATGTACAAAAACAGTGGCAGATATACAACTATTTACAGCTATTTACAGTGCAAAAGGCCCCTCTATGTGATGGGTGGGTGCACCCCCTGCAGCCAGCCCCACCGCCGCTGCCACTTGTCCCGAGGCAGGACGCCCCGCTCGTAGCCGGCCTGGTCGTGGAGTCGGGACACCACGAAGTCCGTCCACGCCCGGGCCTCGGTGGGCTTCCCGCCCTGCAGCTCCTTGCCCCGCTGGATGGAGAGGGCGAGCAGGACAAAGAGGTTGACCAGCCGGACCACGGCCCACGGGACGGCTCTGGCGAAGGCCCGGGGCCCGCTCCACGCTCCCGCACCTGCTGGCTCGGCCCCGGAGACCACCGTCTCCCAGCCCTGCTCCGCCAGGCTCGGCCAGTCCAGGGCCCGGGAGATGCCCTCCCACAGGCGCCGGGCCGGGGCGCACTCGCTGACAAAGTGCGCCACCGTCTCTCGTGGGAGGGGCTGCTCCGAGCGCCTTAGGGTTAGGGTTAGGGTTAGGGTTAGGGTTTAGGGTTAGGGTTAGGGTTTAGGGTTAGGGTTAGGGTTAGGGTTAAGAAAATATAATTTTTTTAGGAAAATATAATTTTTATTGGGTTAAAACCACCGTTCTACAAAAAACAAGTACAGAGAGGGGAGATGCCCACTACATAAACTGTGAGCAGAGCTCCCCGGTACAAACCAAATACAGAAACAGAGTTAAAAAGTTACATTCCCCAAAACAGCACCCTCCCCACCCCAACAAAGTCCCTCCTGGTGCAAACAGAGGGAAAAAACAGAAATACATAAACACAAAGGTCCAACCTGGCTCAGATACATTGCTAAAGGAACATTGGAAAAACTATGTACAAAAACAGTGGCAGATATACAACTATTTACAGCTATTTACAGTGCAAAAGGCCCCTCTATGTGATGGGCGGGTGCACCCCCTGCAGCCAGCCCCACCGCCGCCGCCACTTGTCCCGAGGCAGGACGCCCCGCTCGTAGCCGGCCTGGTCGCGGAGTCGGGACACCACGAAGTCCGTCCACGCCCGGGCCTCGGTGGGCTTCCCGCCCTGCAGCTCCTTGCCCCGCTGGATGGAGAGGGCGAGCAGGACAAAGAGGTTGACCAGCCGGACCACGGCCCACGGGACGGCTCTGGCGAAGGCCCGGGGCCCGCTCCACGCTCCCGCACCTGCTGGCTCGGCCCCGGAGACCACCGTCTCCCAGCCCTGCTCCGCCAGGCTCGGCCAGTCCAGGGCCCGGGAGATGCCCTCCCACAGGCGCCGGGCCGGGGCGCACTCGCTGACAAAGTGCGCCACCGTCTCTCGTGGGAGGGGCTGCTCCGAGCAGGCCGGCCGTCGGCAGAGCTTGCTGGACTCCACCAGCCAGGGGCTCGTGGCCCCCACCTGCAGCACCTGGTGGAAGGCCCGCCAGCGCAGCTCCCACAGGCTGTGGGGGATCAGCCTGTCCCCGAAGGTGCCCCGGACCGCCTCCGCCTGGAAGAGGTAGTCCGAGAGGCGGGCCCGCTTGAGGCGCCGGTGCGCCCGGGCCATCTCCAGCAGCCCCTCGGTCAGGGCATTGTAGATGGCACGGCGGAGAGCCGCCTCCTCCACCCCGGCGTCCGGCCCTTTGCACTGCACAGCGCTCACCCCGAACTCCCGGATCCAGCCCGACGCCTTAGGGTTAGGGTTAGGGTTAGGGTTAGGAAAATATAATTTTTTTTTTTTTTTTTTAGGAAAATATAATTTTTATTGGATTAAAACCTTAGGGTTAGGGTTAGGGTTAGGGTTTAGGGTTAGGGTTAGGGTTTAGGGTTAGGAAAATATAATTTTTAGGAAAATATAATTTTTATTGGGTTAAAACCACCGTTCTACAAAAAACAAGTACAGAGAGGGGAGATGCCCACTACATAAACTGTGAGCAGAGCTCCCCGGTACAAACCAAATACAGAAACAGAGTTAAAAAGTTACATTCCCCAAAACAGCACCCTCCCCACCCCAACAAAGTCCCTCCTGGTGCAAACAGAGGGAAAAAACAGAAATACATAAACACAAAGGTCCATCCTGGCTCAGATAGGGTTAGGGTTAGGGTTAGGGTTAGGGTTAGGGTTAGGCAGTTTAGGCAGTTTAGGCAGTTTATTGAAAGACCCTTCTACAAATCAAATTACATACACGGCGTTACATTGCCGAAAACTCATCAAAGATACAGATTCAGAAACTTATATATACAGCAACTACCAAACCAGTCCCCCCCACAGAACATACACATGGCCCCCCACAAATGCAACGTAAAACTGTAAACTTTAAACTTTTAACTTTTAACTTTTAACTTTTAACTTTTAACTTTTAACTGTCAACTTGACTTTCAACTGTACACTTTACACTGTAAAAAACTTTACTTTACTTTACTTTAAAGTTTAAACCTAAGTGTCCCCAGTCCTGTTTGCCCTCCCCCCTACAAAAACACTTCAGAACCCCTCCTTCAGGTCTTTGTCTTCCTCCGTTGTTCAGGTTCAATGCAGGCTTGATCAAGTCTCTGCTGCCGCCGCTGGGCTATTTGCACAGTTCGCGGCCCATCAACACAGTCCCTTAGGTGATGGGGTTCGGGAAGCGGCTCAGCCACCGCCAGCGCCGCCTCCACCGCTCCGCGTCCCTCCTGTTGTCCTTTTCCCAGAGAGCACAGTTCCGGAGGCGCTGCAGGACAAAGTCCCCCCACGGGGCGGTGGGCGCTCGCCGCCGGGCGTCCCGCGCCTCCCGCTCCCTGTGCAGCCCCCGGGCGAGCAGCACATAGAGGTTGGTGAGCCTCACCACGGCCCACGGCACGGGCACGCCCGCCGGTCTGCTGCGCGCTGGTTCCGCCGGCCCCGCTGCCGTCGCTGCCGCCGTCCTGGTCGCCGTCACTGCCGCCGTCTCCGCCGCCGTCTCCGCCGCCGTCTCTGCTGCCGTCTCCGCTGCCTCTGCCGCGTTGGTCTGCTGTTGCTGCTGCTGCTGCTGCTGTCTCGGCTCCAGCCCCGAGACGACGGTCTCCCAGTGCTGCTGCTGGAGGGCCGGCCACCGGAGGACGGCCGCCACCGTCCGCCAGAGCCGCTGCGCCGTCGGGCAGTCGGCGACGTAGTGCTGCACGGTCTCCCGCACTGCCCGGCAGCTGGGACACGTCTGCCGCTCCCCAGGGAGCCAGGGCTGCGTGCCGCCCACCAGGAGGACTTGGTGGTAGGCCCGCCAGCGGAGCTCCCGCAGGCTGAAGGGGATCTCGGCGTCACGCCCGCCGCCGAACGCCTGCTTCTCCGCCTCCCGGTCGAGGCGGTAGCTCGAGATGACGCTGCCCCTCAGCAGCCGCTGGCGCCACGCCTGCCGGAGCTCCTCGCCGATGGCCGCGTCGTAGAGGCGCTGCCGCAGCGCCCGCTCCCGCCTTTGCTGCGTGTCCACGTACTGCTGTCGCAGTTGCTGCCGCTGCTCTCCCTCTCCGCTCCTTCGGCACTCTGCCGCCTGGATCCGGCACGCGTGGATGACTTTCGCGGCCTCGATCAGGTCTTCCGGCAGAGCGGAGAGGAGGGCGGCCGTGAGGCGGCTCGGCGGCTGCTGCTGCTGCTGTCCCTCCGGCTCCTCCTCCGCCGCCCCCCACCATCGGCGTCCCCAGGCGGTCTTGCTCCACACGGCCCCAAAGTCCCGCCACACGGCCTGCTGGCGTCTGGTCGTCGTTGCCGCCGCGGTCGGTGCTGCTGCTGCTGCTGTCGCCGCCTCCTCCTTCTCGAACCACCACCTCCCGAAGTTGGCCGCCACGTAGGTGGCCGTCAGCCACGGGAGCAGCGCCTTCAGCCCCAGGCCGCCCTCCGTCGTCGGCCGGTAGAGTTCGGCGCGGGCCAGCGGGAAGAAGGGCGTGCCCAGGACGAAGCGCATCGTCTCCTCTGTTGCTCTCCGCATGACGGCCTGCGGGGGCGGGTAGATGCCGGCGACAAAGACCGCCCCCGGGACGCAGTACACGTTGACGTACTGCGCCCGTTGGTAGACGGACAGGCGCCACCCTCGCCACCGGCCCACTTGGAAGCGCGTCTTCTCCTCCCACAGCTGCCAGTTCTTCTCCCACGCCCCGTCGCCCGGGCCGAACCAGATGCCCAGGACCCGCACGTGCTCGGCCGCCTCCTCCTCCTCGTCTCTCTGTTGCTGCTGCTGCTGCTGCTGGGGCCCGCTTCCAGCCCTCTCGAGCGACGTCACCCGCATGGTCTTGTGGCCTCTGCCTCGGAGGAGTCGGTACGCCCGGGACTTCTTCTCGTTGACGGCCGCTCCCGAGGCGCCGGCGTAGCGGGCCACGTGTCGCCGCAGGATCTCGAGCTCGCCCGCGTCCCTCGCGAAGAAGGTGGCGTCGTCCGCGTGGGCTATGAAGGACACTCTGTGCTGCTGCTCTCCTCCTCCGAACGACGCCCCCGTCAGGCTGCGGTCTTGCTGGACGTGCTCCAGGAACGGGTCCAGGGCGAGGACGTAGAGGAGCGGGCTGAGCGGGCAGCCCTGCCGCAGGCCCTGCGTCTGCCGGATCTCTGCCCCCTCGTAGCCGTTCACGCGGGGTACGACGTGCGCCTCTTGATATAGCAGCTGGAGCCAGCCGACGAACCGGTCCGGGACGCCTTTGCGGCGCATCGCCTCCCACAGGTAGGGCCGGTGCACGCGGTCGAAGGCCTTCGACTGGTCCAGGGCCACCAGCCAGCCGCCCCACTCGCCTCGCCGCGCCCTGGTGAACAGCTGCCTCAGGATCAGCAGGGAGTCCCGCATCCGGCGCCCCGGGACCGCCGAGGTCTGGCCTTCCACCACCCAGCGGTGCGCCTGCGCTGCCAGGCGGTTGTTGAGGACCCGTGCCCAGATGCGGTAGTCCACGTTACTGATGTTGATCGGACGCCAGTTGGAGAGGAGGCACGGGTCCCCCACGTCCTTGTAGATGAGGTGCAGCAGGCCGCCGAAGAAGGTTCTGCTGAAGCGGCCGCGCCCCTCCAGCGCCGCGTTGAAGGCCTCCGCGAGCGGCTCCGCCAGCAGGTCTTTGAAGCGCTGGTAGAAGGCGTAGCCCAGCCCGTCCGGCCCCGGCGCTGACTCCGCCCGGCCCTGGGTGATGGCCCTCCCGACCTCCTCCGCGGAGATGGGCGCCAGCAGCTCCTGCTCCTCCTCCTCCGGCAGCTCTGTCCTCCGGAGACCGCCCACGTAGTCCCGCACGGTCGCCTCCTCGATCCGCCGGCCGTCGAACAGCGCCTGGAAGTGGTCGCGGATGATGCGCAGCATGCCACCCACGCTGCGGTCCGGGTCCCGCCGCGGGTCCGGGCGCAGGCCGTCCAGGCTCCGCGGCGGCCTCCGGCCCAGCTTGGCCTTCTGCCAGTCCGCCGCCTCCAGCGGCGGCCCCGTGCTCCGGGCGCCTTCCCGCCGCTGCCGCCGCTCCCGTTTCTCCTGCAGGTACTCTTTGATGACTCGCTCGTCCCTCCGCAGCCGCTCTGGGTCGTGGGCGCGCCCCTCGTTTGCGCTGACGTGTGCCTGCAGGAAGCCCGCCACGGCTCGCTGGTACTTCGCCAAGTCCCGGCGGTAGGTGCGTCCCGTCAGCGCCCGGCAGCGCCGGCCGATGTCTGGCTTGAGGCGCTCCCACCAGCTGATCGGGTCCGTCCGTCGTTCCTCTTGCAGTGCCTTCTGCGCGTGGAGGAGCGTCTCCAGCTCCTGGGCGTACTCCTGCTGCCGCAGCTGCCGGGGGTCCAGGCGCCAGCGGGCCGCTCGGCGCCCCTCGCCTTCTCCTCCTCCTCCCACGGTGACCAGGGTGGCCTGCAGCGCGGCGTGGTCCGACCACGGGGTGATCAGGATCCGGACGGACCGCGCCTCCCACTCCGGCCCCGCGTAGATCCTGTCCAGCCGGCTGGCTCCCGTCGTCGGGTGGTAGTAAGTGTAGCCCGCGCGGTTGCCGTCCAGCTGCTCCCTCCCGTAGGTCGCCTCGTAGGTGCGGCGGCTGCTCATCGGGTGGAACTCCAAGCGGATGAGGTCGGGCGCGCTCGCCGCCTGGTCCCTCAGCCCTTTGTTCTCCAAAAAGTCCCGCAGCGACCTCTCCTCCGGCGTCAGGGGCGGAGGCTGCGGAGGGGCGGTCGTTTGGCGGTCCTCGGGGCGGGCGCGGTTGTTGAAGTCCCCCGCGACGATCAGGGGCCGCGCCGTGTCCGTCGCAAAGTCCTTCAGCCGCGCCCAGAGGCGTCTCCGACCCTCGAGCCGCACGGGCGCGTACAGCGCGCAGAGTCTCAGCGGCGTTCCTCCCGTGGGCAGGGGCGGCGGCGGGCCCGAGCCGCCCCCTCCTCTTCCCGGCTGGAGCAGCAGGTCCGCGATCACCAGGTGGCCGGGCTCGACGGCGAACCAGGACTGGATCTTCACCTCGCTCCTCCAGCGGGCGAGCACTGCCACGCCGCCCTGCCCGTCGGCCCGGTAGGACCAGAGGGAGGGCCCCCAGGTCCACTCTCGCTGGGCGGCCGCTCGGTCGCGCTCGTCCTTCAGGTGCGTCTCCTGCAGCACCACCACGTCGTAGGCCAGCGCGCCCAGGTAGCTCAGGATCTCCCGCCGGCGGCCCGGCTGACGCAGGCCTCGCACGTTCCAGGTGGCGACGGTCAGTCGGTGGGAGAACGTCGCTGCTGATGGCGGACTCGGGTTCGCGAACTGGGGTTGCAGACTGTACGGCTGGGGAAGGTCTCTTTGCTGTTGGGAACTCTCCATGATTTTTTCACTGGACTAGGGGGGTGTTGAGAGGGGCTTTAACAAACTGCTCCGCTCTCTCCGCTGCCGACTCCTTCCGTGGCTACTGCCGCCGTCTTTGTCGCCTCCTCGGCGACTATGTCTGCTGCTTTTATGTCCGTCTCCCGGGAGGATGCCTCTGCGACCACATCCTCTCTGGGCACGGCAATACTTTGGGGGTCCGGTTCTTGGTGGCCGCCCTCTCCCCCCGGGTCTTCGGCTTCCCGGGAGTCCGTCTCATCCTGCTCCCCTACCCTGCCTTCCTCCGGCCTCTCTTGGCTCGGTGTTTCTGACACCTCGGTCGGGGTCCGTTGCGGCGACGGCGACAGCATCAGCAGCGGGGAGAGCGGCGGCGGCGACTCGGGGCACGGCGCTTGTGGTGGCGTCGGCTCCTGCGGCGGGGGCCCCCTTTCTCCGGGCTCCGGCTCCTTTCGGACCTTCTTTTTCCCACTCACTTTCACTGTGGTCGTTCCCGTTTGCTCCTTTGCCTTTTCCCTCCTTTGCGACCTCTCCTCCCGGACGTCCTCCATACTCCTTCCGCTCGGGCCTTCTCCCGCCTCGGAGGAGGCCGAGTTGGTCAGCTCCCCTTCCTTGGTCCTTTTCCTCGTCTGGCTGTGTTCTTTTGGCGGGCAACTCCCTCCGCTCTCCTCTCCCCTCTCCGCCTGGCTTCTCCTCTGCGCCCTCTCTTGCTCCCTCCTCCTCCGTCGCCGTTGTCTACTGTTGGGGGCCTGTTCTGCTCTCCTCTCTCTCTCCTCCTCCTCCTCCTCCTCCTCTGTGTCTCCCCGTTGCTGTTGTTGCTGCTCCTCCCTCCGCTCTTCCCTCCGGTCTTTCTCGCTCTGGCGCTCCCCCCTTGGTTGGCTACGGGGAGCGGACTCCGAGCCTGCGCTTCTGCCCGCGACATTTTGTCGCCGTCCTCTGGCTGCTCCTCCTCCGCCCTCCGCGGCCGTCTGTCTCTTCCACTCCTCGAGCAGCTTCTCTCGGGCCTCCGCCTCCTGGGCTCTCCGCCACTCCCTCTCGAATGCTTCCGGAAACCTCTTGTTCAGTTCGGATTCCGGGCAAAAGCGGTACGGGTGCCCGCACTGGCCGCAGAGGCTGCAGGTGACTGGTCGCGTGCACCTCCACGTGCGGTGGCCCCGGACCCCGCACTTGGAGCACAGTTCCGAGGCACAGGTGGCGCGGAGGTGGTCGAAGGCGCCGCAGAGGTAGCACGCCGGAGGCTGCCCGCTGTAGCGCGTGATGGCCCGGTCCGCCCCCATGAAGAAGAACTTGGGCAAGTGCCTCAGGAGGCCCGTCGCGGGGTTCCTCTCCAGTGCCGCGATGGCGCGGTACTCGCCGGTCCACACGCCCCACTCGTCCCTCTTCTTCTGCGGCGCCTGCAGCACTCGGCAGTGCCTCTGGAGCCAGTAGTTGACGTCCTCCTCGGGCACCGCCGTCGTGCGCAGGATGATGGTCACCACTTTGGTCTCTCCGCGGTAGAGGGGCACCAGCGTCACTCCCCGCAAAAAGCTCTCGTCTTCCTGGAGCGCGGCTTTGCACCGCTCCCAGAAGGAGAGGTAGGCCCCTTCCGAGGTGAAGCAGATGTCGATCTCGGGGATGGCTTGCGGGCTGATGACCGCCAGAATGTCCTCGTCCACGTCCATCCCCAAGGTCTTCATCAGCAGGTCTCGCACCACCCATTCCCTCGTGAAGGTCTCGCTGTCGTGGTGTCCCGGTCGGGCCCGCAGGCGGACGACGTACCGCTGGCGGTGGTCCCTCTCTTCTGGCCGCTCTCGGAAGAACTCCTGCAGGAAGACGTCGTCCTCCCAGATGTCCAGCTCGGCTTGGAGCTGGGCTCGACGACGCTCCTCCTCGGTCCTCCCTCCGCGTCTCCCCTCTGCTGCCCCCGCTGCTGATGCCGCCGCTCCTGGGCCCCCGCCACCGGGCCTTTGCGCCACCGCCACCGCCGCTGCCGCCGCGGCGTAGGACAACCCTGGCCGCGCTGTCGCGGGTCCTCCCGTCCTTGTTGTTCTCCGCCTCGGGCTCGGCGTCCTTCGCAAGGGGCTGCGGGACCTGCTGCGGCTCCTTCTGGTGTCGCGGGCCCTCTCTCTCCTTTCTGGCCTCGCGTGTTCCCTCCTGCCCGCCCCTTCCACCTCGGGTTCGTTCGCACCGCTTCCTCCTGGCGACGACTCTTTCGCCAGCGTCAGATTTTCCCTTGACTCCCCGTCAGCATCCGGAAACAACTCCTGCGACTGTGGCATCGTCGTTGTCTCCATCTGCTCCTCCCCCTCTTCCGCTGGTGCTCGTCGCCGCGCTGCTCTCTCTCGACTCCGCAGCACCTCCGCCACCTCCGGACCCTCGCGGCTCCTGCTCCTGCTCCGGTCCGCCTGCAACGGGAGGTTCCCGGCACGGAGGAGGAGAGCGTCCGCCCGCCTCGTCCCTCTCCGTTCCCAACTCTCCCTCTGTGGCATTGGGTCCGGGTCCGGGCTGGCCTGCTGGCTTTGGCTCCGGTCACCCTTCCCCGCTCCCCCTTCCTCGCCCCTCCGCTGCTCCTGCTCCTCTCCACATGCTTCCCTCTCCTGTTCTGTGGCCGGACCCCCATTTTCCCCTTGCGGTCGGGCCCCTCTCTGGTCCTGCTGCGAGCCCTGCATGCGCGGGTCTGACGTTTGCTCCCCATCTGGCCCCGGGCTCAACCCTCCCCGCACAGGTCCTGGCCTGCTGTCCTTCTCGGGTCGCCGTCTCCTCTCCCGCTCCCGGCCCCTCCGTTCGGAGTCTTCCTGCTCCTCGACCTCCTCTCTGCCCTCCTCCTCCATCCTTTCTTCTTCTGTGGCTTCCTCCCTCTCCCCTACCGCCGCACGAGTCTCACCCGGTTTGGGGGGTGCCTCCGCAGAAGCCACCCCCCGCTGCGTTGTCAGGGCCTCCGGGTGAGGTGTCCGGTTGCGCCGTCTAGTCCGCCTCCCCGCATCGTCTGCGCTGGCGCTGTGCCCGTCGCCCTCCGGCACCCTCTGTTTCCGAAAGAGAGCGGCCGCCGCCTCCGTCCCGCTGTCGGCATCGGAAGAGGCGGTCGAGCTCCGACTCCGACTCCGAGTCCGGGGTCCCCTCTCCTCCTCCTCCGCTTCCTTTCGGCGCCTCCTCTGGTCGAGGACTTGGACCACGAGGTTGAGCCACTCCACGAGCTGGAGGGCTCCCACTGGCTGGCGACCTCCTTGCGCCATCGGTCCCCCTTGACACAACGGGGGTCTGACCTCGTCTTCCCCGCTCCTTCCCTCCCGCTCCGCCGCCCACCCTTGCTCTTTCCAGTGGTTGGCGAGAATCAGCAGCAGGTTGCTCATTCCCTTCTCCCTCAACCAGTCTGGCCACTTCACTCTCTGGTGTTGGAATGGGCGGAAGGAGACCGCTCTCTTGAGCAGCCTCAGAGTCCACGCTCGCCGTTCCGCTAGCTTCTCCAGGGGACCGTCCTGCCGCCCCATCATCGCCTCTAGCATCTCGTCCTTCCCCCTCGTCAGCTGGTCCAGCGTCCCTTGCTGGCTCAGCTTGGACTCGTCCTTGGTCTTCCAGTTCCCTTCATCGGGGAGTATGAGGCTGGCGACCAGGTGGGCCCACAGAACCGCCAGGTCCCGCTCTTGGTAGGGGGGTTCTGACAGCTCCACCACCACTTGCTGCCAGCCTTAGGGTTAGGGTTAGGGTTAGGGTTAGGGTTAGGCAGTTTAGGCAGTTTAGGCAGTTTAGGCAGTTTATTGAAAGTCCCTTCTACAAATCAAATTACATACACGGCGTTACATTGCCGAAAACTCATCAAAGATACAGATTCAGAAACTTATATTTACAGCAACTACCAAACCAGTCCCCCCCACAGAACATACACATGGCCCCCCACAAATGCAACGTAAAACTTTAAACTTTAAACTTTAAACTTTAAACTAAAAACTTTTAAACTTTAAACTTTAAACTTTAAACTTTAAACTTTTAACTTTTAACTTTTAACTTTTAACTTTTAACTTTTAACTGTCAACTTGACTTTCAACTGTACACTTTACACTGTAAAAAACTTTACTTTACTTTAAAGGTTAAACCTAAGTGTCCCCAGTCCTGTTTGCCCTCCCCCCTACAAAAAACACTTCAGAACCCCTCCTTCAGGTCTTTGTCTTCCTCCGTTGTTCAGGTTCAATGCGGGCTTGATCAAATCTCTGCTGCCGCCGCTGGGCTATTTGCACAGTTCGCGGCCCATCAACACAGTCCCTTAGGTGATGGGGTTCGGGAAGCGGCTCAGCCACCGCCAGCGCCGCCTCCACCGCTCCGCGTCCCTCCTGTTGTCCTTTTCCCAGAGAGCACAGTTCCGGAGGCGCTGCAGGACAAAGTCCCCCCACGGGGCGGTGGGCGCTCGCCGCCGGGCGTCCCGCGCCTCCCGCTCCCTGTGCAGCCCCCGGGCGAGCAGCACATAGAGGTTGGTGAGCCTCACCACGGCCCACGGCACGGGCACGCCCGCCGGTCCGCTGCGCGCTGGTTCCGCCGGCCCCGCTGCCGTCGCTGCCGCCGTCCTGGTCGCCGTCACGGCCCCCGTCTCCGCCGCCGTCTCCGCCGCCGTCTCTGCTGCCGTCTCCGCTGCCTCTGCCGCGTTGGTCTGCTGTTGCTGCTGCTGCTGCTGCTGCCTCGGCTCCAGCCCCGAGACGACGGTCTCCCAGTGCTGCTGCTGGAGGGCCGGCCACCGGAGGACGGCCGCCACCGTCCGCCAGAGCCGCTGCGCCATCGGGCAGTCGGCGACGTAGTGCTGCACGGTCTCCCGCACTGCCCGGCAGCTGGGACACGTCTGCCGCTCCCCAGGGAGCCAGGGCTGCGTGCCGCCCACCAGGAGGACTTGGTGGTAGGCCCGCCAGCGGAGCTCCCGCAGGCTGAAGGGGATCTCGGCGTCGCGCCCGCCGCCGAACGCCTGCTTCTCCGCCTCCCGGTCGAGGCGGTAGCTCGAGATGACGCTGCCCCTCAGCAGCCGCTGGCGCCACGCCTGCCGGAGCTCCTCGCCGATGGCCGCGTCGTAGAGGCGCTGCCGCAGCTCCCGCTCCCGCCTTTGCTGCGTGTCCACGTACTGCTGTCGCAGTTGCTGCCGCTGCTCTCCCTCTCCGCTCCTTCGGCACTCTGCCGCCTGGATCCGGCACGCGTGGATGACTTTCGCGGCCTCGATCAGGTCTTCCGGCAGAGTGGAGAGGAGGGCGGCCGTGAGGCGGCTCGGCGGCTGCTGCTGCTGCTGTCCCTCCGGCTCCTCCTCCGCCGCCCCCCACCATCGGCGTCCCCAGGCGGTCTTGCTCCACACGGACCCAAAGTCCCGCCACACGGCCTGCTGGCGTCTGGTCGTCGTTGCCGCCGCGGTCGGTGCTGCTGCTGCTGCTGTCGCCGCCTCCTCCTTCTCGAACCACCACCTCCCGAAGTTGGCCGCCACGTAGGTGGCCGTCAGCCACGGGAGCAGCGCCTTCAGCCCCAGGCCGCCCTCCGTCGTCGGCCGGTAGAGTTCGGCGCGGGCCAGCGGGAAGAAGGGCGTGCCCAGGACGAAGCGCATCGTCTCCTCGGTGACTCTACGGATGACGGCTTGCGGGGGCGGGTAGACGCCGGCGACAAAGACCGCCCCCGGGACGCAGTACACGTTGACGTACTGCGCCCGTTGGTAGACGGACAGGCGCCACCCTCGCCACCGGCCCACTTGGAAGCGCGTCTTCTCCTCCCACAGCTGCCAGTTCTTCTCCCACGCCCCGTCGCCCGGGCCGAACCAGATGCCCAGGACCCGCACGTGCTCGGCCGCCTCCTCCTCCTCGTCTCTCTGTTGCTGCTGCTGCTGCTGCCGGGGCCCGCTTCCCGCCCTCTCGAGCGACGTCACCCGCATGGTCTTGTGGCCTCTGCCTCGGAGGAGTCGGTACGCCCGGGACTTCTTCTCGTTGACGGCCGCTCCCGAGGCGCCGGCGTAGCGGGCCACGTGTCGCCGCAGGATCTCGAGCTCGCCCGCGTCCCTCGCGAAGAAGGTGGCGTCGTCCACGTGGGCTATGAAGGACACTCTGTGCTGCTGCTCTCCTCCTCCGAACGACGCCCCCGTCAGGCTGCGGTCTTGCTGGACATGCTCCAGGAACGGGTCCAGGGCGAGGACGTAGAGGAGCGGGCTGAGCGGGCAGCCCTGCCGCAGGCCCTGCGTCTGCCGGATCTCTGCCCCCTCGTAGCCGTTCACGCGGGGTACGACGTGCGCCTCTTGATATAGCAGCTGGAGCCAGCCGACGAACCGGTCCGGGACGCCTTTGCGGCGCATCGCCTCCCACAGGTAGGGCCGGTGCACGCGGTCGAAGGCCTTCGACTGGTCCAGGGCCACCAGCCAGCCGCCCCACTCGCCTCGCCGTGCCCTGGTGAACAGCTGCCTCAGGATCAGCAGGGAGTCCCGCATCCGGCGCCCCGGGACCGCCGAGGTCTGGCCTTCCACCACCCAGCGGTGCGCCTGCGCTGCCAGGCGGTTGTTGAGGACCCGTGCCCAGATGCGGTAGTCCACGTTACTGATGTTTATAGGACGCCAGTTGGAAAGGAGGCACGGGTCCCCCACGTCCTTGTAGATGAGGTGCAGCAGGCCGCCGAAGAAGGTTCTGCTGAAGCGGCCGCGCCCCTCCAGCGCCGCGTTGAAGGCCTCCGCGAGCGGCTCCGCCAGCAAGTCTTTGAAGCGCTGGTAGAAGGCGTAGCCCAGCCCGTCCGGCCCCGGCGCTGACTCCGCCCGGCCCTGGGTGATGGCCCTCCCGACCTCCTCCGCGGAGATGGGCGCCAGCAGCTCCTGCTCCTCCTCCTCCGGCAGCTCTGTCCTCCAGAGACCGCCCACGTAGTCCCGCACGGTCGCCTCCTCGATCCGCCGGCCGTCGAACAGCGCCTGGAAGTGGTCGCGGATGATGCGCAGCATGCCACCCACGCTGCGGTCCGGGTCCCGCTGCGGGTCCGGGCGCAGGCCGTCCAGGCTCCGCGGCGGCCTCCGGCCCAGCTTGGCCTTCTGCCAGTCCGCCGCCTCCAGCGGCGGCCCCGTGCTCCGGGCGCCTTCCCGCCGCTGCCGCCGCTCCCGTTTCTCCTGCAGGTACTCTTTGATGACTCGCTCGTCCCTCCGCAGCCGCTCTGGGTCGTGGGCGCGCCCCTCGTTCGCGCTGACGTGCGCTTGCAGGAAGCCCGCCACGGCTCGCTGGTACTTCGCCAAGTCCCGGCGGTAGGTGCGTCCCGTCAGCGCCCGGCAGCGCCGGCCGATGTCTGGCTTGAGGCGCTCCCACCAGCCGATCGGGTCCGTCCGTCGTTCCTCTTGCAGTGCCTTCCGCGCGTGGAGGAGCGTCTCCAGCTCCTGGGCGTACTCCTGCTGCCGCAGCTGCCGGGGGTCCAGGCGCCAGCGGGCCGCTCGGCGCCCCTCGCCTTCTCCTCCTCCTCCCACGGTGACCAGGGTGGCCTGCAGCGCGGCGTGGTCCGACCACGGGGTGATCAGGATCCGGACGGACCGCGCCTCCCACTCCGGCCCCGCGTAGATCCTGTCCAGCCGGCTGGCTCCCGTCGTCGGGTGGTAGTAAGTGTAGCCCGCGCGGTTGCCGTCCAGCTGCTCCCTCCCGTAGGTCGCCTCGTAGGTGCGGCGGCTGCTCATCGGGTGGAACTCCAAGCGGATGAGGTCGGGCGCGCTCGCCGCTTGGTCCCTCAGCCCTTTGTTCTCCAAAAAGTCCCGCAGCGACCTCTCCTCCGGCGTCAGGGGCGGAGGCTGCGGAGGGGCGGTCGTTTGGCTCCGCAGCAGGGTCCCCGTCCGGTCCTCGGGGCGGGCGCGGTTGTTGAAGTCCCCCGCGACGATCAGGGGCCGCGCCGTGTCCGTCGCAAAGTCCTTCAGCCGCGCCCAGAGGCGTCTCCGGCCCTCGAGCCGCACGGGCGCGTACAGCGCGCAGAGTCTCAGCGGCGTTCCTCCCGTGGGCAGGGGCGGCGGCGGGCCCGAGCCGCCCCCTCCTCTTCCCGGCTGGAGCAGCAGGTCCGCGATCACCAGGTGGCCGGGCTCGACGGCGAACCAGGACTGGATCTTCACCTCGCTCCTCCAGCGGGCGAGCACCGCCACGCCGCCTTGCCCGTCGGCCCGGTAGGACCAGAGGGAGGGCCCCCAGGTCCACTCTCGCTGGGCGGCTGCTCGGTCGCGCTCGTCCTTCAGGTGCGTCTCCTGCAGCACCACCACGTCGTAGGCCAGCGCGCCCAGGTAGCTCAGGATCTCCCGCCGGCGGCCCGGCTGACGCAGGCCTCGCACGTTCCAGGTGGCGACGGTCAGTCGGTGGGAGAACGTCGCTGCTGATGGTGGACTCGGGTTCGCGAACTGGGGTTGCAGACTGTACGGCTGGGGAAGGTCTCTTTGTTGTTGGGAACTCTCCATGATTTTTTCACTGGACTAGGGGGGTGTTGAGAGGGGCTTTAACAAACTGCTCCGCTCTCTCCGCTGCCGACTCCTTCCGTGGCTACTGCCGCCGTCTCCGTCGCCTCCTCGGCGACGATGTCTGCTGCTTTTATGTCCGTCTCCCGGGAGGATGCCTCTGCGACCACATCCTCTCTGGGCACGGCAATACTTTGGGGGTCCGGTTCTTGGTGGCCGCCCTCTCCTCCCGGGTCTTCGGCTTCCCGGGAGTCCGTCTCATCCTGCTCCCCGACCCTGCCTTCCTCCGGCCTCTCTTGGCTCGGTGTTTCTGACACCTCGGTCGGGGTCCGTTGCGGCGACGGCGACAGCATCAGCAGCGGGGAGAGCGGCGGCGGCGACTCGGGGCACGGCGCTTGTGGTGGCGTCGGCTCCTGCGGCGGGGGCCCCCTTTCTCCGGGCTCCGGCTCCTTTCTGACCTTCTTTTTCCCACTCACTTTCACTGTGGTCGTTCCCGTTTGCTCCTTTGCCTTTTCCCTCCTTTGCGACCTCTCCTCTCGGACGTCCTCCATACTCCTTCCGCTCGGGCCTTCTCCCGCCTCGGAGGAGGCCGAGTTGGTCAGCTCCCCTTCCTTGGTCCTTTTCCGCGTCTGGCTGTGTTCTTTTGGCGGGCAACTCCCTCCGCTCTCCTCTCCCCTCCCCGCCTGGCTTCTCCTCTGCGCCCTCTCTTGCTCCCTCCTCCTCCGTCGCCGTTGTCTACTGTTGGGGGCCTGTTCTGCTCTCCTCTCTCTCTCCTCCTCCGCCTCCTCCTCCTCTGTGTCTCCCCGTTGCTGTTGTTGCTGCTCCTCCCTCCGCTCTTCCCTCCGGTCTTTCTCGCTCTGGCGCTCCCCCCTTGGTTGGCTACGGGGAGCGGACTCCGAGCCTGCGCTTCCGCCCGCGACATTTTGTCGCCGTCCTCTGGCTGCTCCTCCTCCGCCCTCCGCGGCCGTCTGTCTCTTCCACTCCTCGAGCAGCTTCTCTCGGGCCTCCGCCTCCTGGGCTCTCCGCCACTCCCTCTCGAATGCTTCCGGAAACCTCTTGTTCAGTTCGGATTCCGGGCAAAAGCGGTACGGGTGCCCGCACTGGCCGCAGAGGCTGCAGGTGACTGGTCGCGTGCACCTCCACGTGCGGTGGCCCCGGACCCCGCACTTGGAGCACAGTTCCGAGGCGCACGTGGCGCGGAGGTGGTCGAATGCGCCGCAGAGGTAGCACGCCGGAGGCTGCCCGCTGTAGCGCGTGATGGCCCGGTCCGCCCCCATGAAGAAGAACTTGGGCAAGTGCCTCAGGAGGCCCGTCGCGGGGTTCCTCTCCAGCGCCGCGATGGCGCGGTACTCGCCCGTCCACACGCCCCACTCGTCCCTCTTCTTCTGCGGCGCCTGCAGCACTCGGCAGTGCCTCTGGAGCCAGTAGTTGATGTCCTCCTCGGGCACCGCCGTCGTGCGCAGGATGATGGTCACCACTTTGGTCTCTCCGCGGTAGAGGGGCACCAGCGTCACCCCCCGCAAAAAGCTCTCGTCTTCCTGGAGCGCGGCTTTGCACCGCTCCCAGAAGGAGAGGTAGGCCCCTTCCGAGGTGAAGCAGATGTCGATCTCGGGGATAGCCTGCGGGCTGATGACCGCCAGAATGTCCTCGTCCACGTCCATCCCCAGGGTCTTCATCAGCAGGTCTCGCACCACCCATTCCCTCGTGAAGGTCTCGCTGTCGCGTTGTCCCGGTCGGGCCCGCAGGCGGACGACGTACCGCTGGCGGTGGTCCCTCTCTTCTGGCCGCTCTCGGAAGAACTCCTGCAGGAAGACGTCGTCCTCCCAGATGTCCAGCTCGGCTTGGAGCTGGGCTCGACGACGCTCCTCCTCGGTCCTCCCTCCGCGTCTCCCCTCTGCTGCCCCCGCTGCTGATGCCGCCGCTCCTGGGCCCCCGCCACTGGGCCTTTGCGCCACCGCCGCCGCCGCTGCCGCCGCGGCGTAGGACAACCCTGGTCGCGCTGTCGCGGGTCCTCCCGTCCTTGTTGTTCTCCGCCTCGGGCTCGGCGTCCTTCGCAAGGGGCTGCGGGACCTGCTGCGGCTCCTTCTGGTGTCGCGGGCCCTCTCTCTCCTTTCTGGCCTCGCGTGTTCCCTCCTGCCCGCCCCTTCCACCTCGGGTTCGTTCGCACCGCTTCCTCCTGGCGACGACTCTTTCGCCAGCGCCAGATTTTCCCTTGACTCCCCGTCAGCATCCGGAAACAACTCCTGCGACTGTGGCATCGTCGTTGTCTCCATCTGCTCCTCCCCCTCTTCCGCTGGTGCTCGTCGCCGCGCTGCTCTCTCTCGACTCCGCAGCACCTCCGCCACCTCCGGACCCTCGCGGCTCCTGCTCCTGCTCCGGTCCGCCTGCAACGGGAGGTTCCCGGCACGGAGGAGGAGAGCGTCCGCCCGCCTCGTCCCTCTCCGTTCCCAACTCTCCCTCTGTGGCATTGGGTCCGGGTCCGGGCTGGCCTGCTGGCTTTGGCTCCGGTCACCCTTCCCCGCTCCCCCTTCCTCGCCCCTCCGCTGCTCCTGCTCCTCTCCACATGCTTCCCTCTCCTGTTCTGTGGCCGGACCCCCATTTTCCCCTTGCGGTCGGGCCCCTCTCCGGTCCTGCTGCGAGCCCTGCATGAGCGGGTCTGACGTTTGCTCCCCATCTGGCCCCGGGCTCAACCCTCCCCGCACAGGTCCTGGCCTGCTGTCCTTCTCGGGTCGCCGTCTCCTCTCCCGCTCCCGGCCCCTCCGTTCGGAGGCTTCCTGCTCCTCGACCTCCTCTCTGCCCTCCTCCTCCATCCTTTCTTCTTCTGTGGCTTCCTCCCTCTCCCCTACCGCCGCACGAGTCTCACCCGGTTTGGGGGGTGCCTCCGCAGAAGCCACCCCCCGCTGCGTTGTCAGGGCCTCCGGGTGAGGTGTCCGGTTGCGCCGTCTAGTCCGCCTCCCCGCATCGTCTGCGCTGGCGCTGTGCCCGCCGCCCTCCGGCACCCTCTGTTTCTGGAAGAGAGCGGCCGCCGCCTCCGTCCCGCTGTCGGCATCGGAAGAGGCGGTCGAGCTCCGACTCCGACTCCGAGTCCGGGGTCCCCTCTCCTCCTCCTCCGCTTCCTTTCGGCGCCTCCTCTGGTCGAGGACTTGGACCACGAGGTTGAGCCACTCCACGAGCTGGAGGGCCCCCACTGGCTGGCGACCTCCTTGCGCCATCGGTCCCCCTTGACACAACGGGGGTCTGACCTCGTCTTCCCCGCTCCTTCCCTCCAGCTCCGCCGCCCACCCTTGCTCTTTCCAGTGGTTGGCGAGAATCAGCAGCAGGTTGCTCATTCCCTTCTCCCTCAACCAGTCTGGCCACTTCACTCTCTGGTGTTGGAATGGGCGGAAGGAGACCGCTCTCTTGAGCAGCCTCAGAGTCCACGCTCGCCGTTCCGCTAGCTGCTCCAGGGGACCGTCCTGCCGCCCCATCATCGCCTCTAGCATCTCGTCCTTCCCCCTCGTCAGCTGGTCCAGCGTCCCTTGCTGGCTCAGCTTGGACTCGTCCTTGGTCTTCCAGTTCCCTTCATCGGGGAGTATGAGGCTGGCGACCAGGTGGGCCCACAGAACCGCCAGGTCCCGCTCTTGGTAGGGGGGTTCTGACAGCTCCACCACCACTTGCTGCCAGCCGTGCTGCAACGGACTCTCCCTTTGACTCCCTCTTTGTAGCCCTAGCATTGTGTCCTGGGCTGCCATCACTCTCACTCTGAGTCCCTCTATAAAGTCCGTGACTTCTGGCTCCCCTGCCATTGTCCCAGACAATTCTTCTCTCAGCCACTCTCTGGGACCTGGAGTGCCCTCTGTGTACTGCTGAGAGTGTCCTTCCCCATCCTGATGCAGCCCTGTCCCCTCTTGCCCCCTTAGAGATGGCTCTCCCATCTCCTGCTGCTTGCTGGAGGAGTTTGACCCTGTCCCTTTAAGGGCTTTCCCTCCAACTTCTGAGTGGGTTGGGGGCTCCTGTTCTTTCTGCCCTCTCCCCCTTTGTTCCTCCTCTCCCCCCTTCTGGGTCTGCAGTGGAAGGGGGTTCCTTCTTTCATCCCCCTGCTCTTGCTCCTCACCTTCCATTTCTCTCTGTTGTTTCTCACTGTTCTTGCTTTGCTGCTCCTTGCCAGCTGAAGCTGCTAATTGCCTGGCTCCTGCAGTTTGTTGCAGAGCAGGCTCCTGGGATCCTTTCTTTGGACCTCCTGGGTCCATTTTTTGGTCCCCCCCGGTGGGGATACCACCAAAGGGGGCCCCTAACCTTCCTACAACTGGGTCCACACAAAAAACTTCAAAACAATCACTCAAAACAACTGAAAAATGCCTTTGTTTGGCAGACTCACTCAGAGCTCCTGGAGAACAGGTCCCACCCACAGGAAGTTCAGGTTAGGGTTAGGGTTAGGGTTAGGGTTAGGGTTAGGGTTAGGGTTAGGGTTAGGAATAAATGATTTTTTTTTTTTTTTAGGAATAAATGATTTTTATTGGACAAAGCCACCGTCCTACAGCACGTAAAAACAGTTGTCAAGAACACAAGCACAGCCAAACAGGGAGGACAAGGTACAAAGCAATGGCATACAACGCAGAAAAACACAGAAGAAACTAAACAAACCCCCCTCGGAGAAGTACATCCCTCTGTACAGAACCCAGGACAGACCTGGGAACCAAAAGCAATGCAAGGCAAATACAGAACTAATACAGAACTAATACAAAACTAATACCAAACAGGTACACAAAGAGGTACAGCAACAGAAAACAGAAGCAAAAAGTTTCAACTATTTACAACTACGTACAACTATTTACAACAGGGCATACGGAGAGAGAACACACAGGAGGGAGATGGACAAGGAACCCCCGTACCCACAGGCCGCCCTTGCTACCGGGGCACCGCCACCTCCTTGTCCCCGACTCCATCTGGGGGGTCAGGAGTCCGAGGACCCCGACATGCGGACCCATGGCCTGCGGCCTCCATCTTCTCTACCCCCTCCGATGTCAGAGGTGTAGCCCTACGCACGCCCTCGCCACCGAGGGGCAGTGAAGGCGGCGGGTCGCCCGCCTGCGGCGTGGCCATCCCATCCCCCTCCGCTGCTGCCCCCTCCGGGGATGGGGCCATCCACAGCCGGAGCGGCTCGCGAGCCTCCGTCTCCGGCGCCCTGACGGCCTCCTCCCTCGCCGCCTCCGGACCGGGCGGGATACAGCCGCTCCCCTGCTCCTCCGACTGCATCTCCACCTCCGCAGCGGGATCCGCCTCCTCCACCTGTCTACCCCCTACCTCCGGCCGTGCCGGCACCACCCTCGGCTCCTCCGTGTGCAGCTGGGCGCTGTGGACCTCCAGCGGCCCCTTGCGCCGCTTGCGCTGCCGCTTCCCCTTGGGACTCCCCTTCCTGCCAGAGCCACCCGGCGGACTCGGAGGCGCGTCCGGAGAGTCGGGAGACGCCGGGCCTCCCCGGTGCTTGCCCGCCTGCCGTTTCCGCGCCCTGCGTTGCGGCTGCGGTCGTGCCGGCAGCTCGTCCTCCGCACCCCCGGCACCGCCGCTCTGCCCCTCGCTCCCCTCGTCCGAGGAAGAGGAGGACCCCTCCTCCTCTGCGGATCCCTCGCCCTCCGTCTCCTGGAGCACGGCATAGCGGGAGCCGGACGGCACCGCCGCCGACCCGCTCGGACCCGCTCCTCCTCCTCCTCCGGCACAGGGACCCGAGCGACCCTTCCGGCCGCTGCCCACCACCTGCCACGCCTCCTCACAGCCACCTCCACCTCCGCTGCTGGTCCCCGGGCGCGAAGCGGCAGGCGCCTCTTCTGCGGCCCGACCCCGAGTGTCGGCCGGGGAGGATGAGCTCTCCCACCCGCTCGCTGTCCCTGCCGCTCGCGGCCCCCGCTGCCGAGCCTCCGCCTCCGCCTTCCTCCGCTCCCGCTCGAAAGCCTCCGGGTGCCAGAGTTAGGGTTAGGGTTAGGGTTAGGGTTAGGGTTAGGGTTAGGGTTAGGGTTAGGGTTAGGGTTAGGGTTAGGGTTAGGGTTAGGAAAATATAATTTTTTTTTTTTTTTTTTTTTTAGGAAAATATAATTTTTATTGGGTTAAAACCACCGTTCTACAAAAAACAAGTACAGAGAGGGGAGATGCCCACTACATAAACTGTGAGCAGAGCTCCCCGGTACAAACCAAATACAGAAACAGAGTTAAAAAGTTACATTCCCCAAAACAGCACCCTCCCCACCCCAACAAAGTCCCTCCTGGTGCAAACAGAGGGAAAAAACAGAAGTACATAAACACAAAGGTCCATCCTGGCTCAGATACATTTCTAAAGTAACATTGGAAAAAAACTATGTACAAAAACAGTGGCAGACATACAGATATTTACATATATGTACATTTCAAAAGGGCCCCTCTATGTGATGGGCGGGTGCACCCCCTGCAGCCAGGCCCACCGCCGCCGCCACTTGTCCCGAGGCAGGACGCCTCGCTCGTAGCCGGCCTGGTCGCGGAGCCGGGACAGCACGAAGTCCGTCCACGCCCGGGCCTCGGTGGGCTTCCCGCCCTGCAGCTCCTTGCCCCGCTGGATGGAGAGGGCGAGCAGGACAAAGAGGTTGACCAGCCGGACCACGGGTTAGGGTTAGGGTTAGGGTTAGGGTTAGGGTTAGGGTTAGGGTTAGGGTTAGGGTTAGGGTTAGGGTTAGGGTTAGGGTTAGGGTTAGGGTTAGGGTTAGGGTTAGGAATAAATGATTTTTTTTTAGGAATAAATGATTTTTATTGGACTAAGCCACCATCCTACACCACGTAAAAACAGTTGTCAGGAACAAAAGCACAGTCAACAGGGAGGACAAGGTACAAAGCAATAGAATACAACTCATAAAAACACAGAAGCAAATAAGCAAACCCCCCTCGGAGAAGTACATCCCTCTGTACAGAACCCAGGACAGACCTGGGAAACAAAAGCAGTTCAAAGCAAATACATAACTAATACAAAACAGGTACACAAAGAGGTACAGCAACAGAAAACAGAATCAAAAATGTTCAACTATTTACAACAATGTACAACTATGGACAACAGGGCATACGGAGAGAGAAAACATGCGAGATGGATAAGAAAACCCTCGTACATACAGGCCGCCCTTGCTACCGGGGCTCCGCCCCCTCCTTGTCCCCGACTCCAGCAGGGGGGTCAGGCATCCGAGGACCCTGACATGCGGACCCATGGCCTGCGGCCACCATCTTCTCTACCCCCTCCGATGCCAGAGGTGTAGCCCTACGCACGCCCTCGCCACCGAGGGGCAGTGAAGGCGGCGGGTCGCCCGCCTGCGGCGTGGCCATCCCATCCCCCTCCGCTGCTGCTCCCTCCGGGGACGGGGCCATCCACAACCGGAGCGGCTCGCGAGCCTCCGTCTCCGGCGCCCTGACCGCCTCCTCCCTTGCCGCCTCCGGACCGGGCGGGAAACTGCCGCTCCCCTGCTCCTCCGACTGCATCTCCACCTCCGCAGCGGGATCCGCCTCCTCCACCCGTTTACCCCCGTCCTCCGGCCGTGCCGTCAACACCCTCGGCTCTTCCGTGTGCAGCTGGGCGCTGTGGACCTCCAGCGGCCCCTTGCGCCGCTTCCGCTGCCGCTTCCCCTTGGTACTCCCCTTCCCGCCGGAGCCACCCGTCGGACTCGGAGGCGCGTCCGGAGACGCGTCCGGAGAGTCGGGAGACGCCGGGCCTCCCCGGTGCTTGCCCGCCTGCCGTTTCCGCGCCCTGCATTGCGGCTGCGGTCGGGGCGACAGCTTGTCCGCCGCACCCCCGGCACCGCCGCTCTGCCCCTCGCTCCTCTCGTCCGAGGAAGAGGAGGACCCCTCCTCCTCTGCGGATCCCTCGCCCTCCGTCTGCTGGAGCACGGCATAGCGGGAGCCGGACGGCACCGCCGCCGACCCGCTCGGACCTGCTCCTCCTCCTCCTCCGGCACAGGGACCCGAGCGACCCTTCCGGCCGCTGCCCACCACCTGCCACGCCTCCTCACAGCCACCTCCACCTCCGCTGCTGGTCCCCGGGCGCGAAACGGCAGGCGCCTCTTCCGCGGCCTGACCCCGAGCGTCGGCCGGGGAGGATGATCTCTCCCACCCGCTCGCTGTCCCTGCCGCTCGCGGCCCCCACTGCCGAGCCTCCGCCTCCGCCTTCCTCCGCTCCCGCTCGAAAGCCTCCGGGTGCCAGATGTTGAGGGCGGATTCGGGACACGTGCGGTACGCGTGTCCGCGAAGCCCGCAGAGGCTGCACGTCACCGGCCGATTGCACGCGTCGGTGCGGTGGCCGCGCACGCCGCACTTGGAACAGAGTTCCGAGGTGCAGTGGCGCCGGATGTGGTCAAAGGCGCCACAGAGAAAACAGGCCGGCGGCTGGCCGCTGTAGCGCGTGACCCCCCGGTCCGCCCCCATAAAAAAGTACTTTGGGAGGTGGCGCAGCCGCCCCGTACCTGCGTCGCGGCGCAGCGCCACCACCGCCCGGAACTCGCCCGTCCAGTACCCACGGGCGTCGAGGCGCCGCTCCGGGGGCCGCAAGACCGTGCAGCGCTGCGCGAGCCAGATCCCCACGTCCTCCTGCGGAACCACCGTGGTCCGGAAGAAGACCGTGAGGACTTTGGCCTCCCCACGGAACAGCGGCATCAACATCACGTCCCGGGCGAAGTCGGGGTCCCTCTGGAACGCCTCCCGAACCCGGGCCCAGAAGTAGCGGTAGGTGGCGTCGTCCGTCAGGCAGATGTCAATCTCCGGGATCCCCGGGGGCGAGATCACAGCGAGGACGCCGTGCGGCGGAAACTTGAGGTAGCCCTCCAGGAAGTCCCGCTCCACCCATTCCCGCGTAAAGCCCTGCGCCCGGTCCCCCTGCCTGTGGCGCAGGCGGATGACGAAGCGTTGACGGGGGTCACTCTCCTGGGGCAGCTCTTCAAAGAAGCGCTGCAGAAATTCCTCGTCCTCCCACAACTGCTCCTGCCAGGCCTCCTCCCTCCCTGCGGCCCCTCCGGCCGCGCGCCCCGACGTCCGCGGCCCTCCACCACCACCAAGAGCCGAAGCGTAGCTCCGCGGGGGGCGCTCCCTGCCACTGCCACTCTCCGCTACCCTTACCCTCTCCCCGCCGATCGGCTGCGTCGGCCGTCGAGGCGAAGACGCCGGCCGGGGCGGAGCAGGAGCCCGCAGACGCCCACCCTCCGGCTGAGGAGGGGCGCTGGGACCACTCGGCCCAGGACCTTCCGTGGCCCGGGGCCCGGCCACTGGCACGCTCACTGGCCCACTCGTGTCCTCGCTCATGTCCACAACCACCTCTGCCCGTTCCCCAGTCCCAGTGTTCACAGCAGCAGGAGTCCGAGGCCCGTCAGAGGCAGCAGCTCCCACAGAAGGGGCGGCAGCAGCAGCAGCAGCAGCAGCAGCAGCAGCAGCGTCTCTGCCACCCGCCGCCAGTTCAGCAACGTCCCCAGCATTGTCCCGGAGGGTGGCCAAAGTCCGCACCCCTCCATCTGTCCGTTTTTGACTCTGCCCAGAGTCCTGGGATGAGCTCGGCCCCGTCGCCGCGTCGTCAGCGTCCGGCACGACCAGCTGCACGATCGCCGGCATTGCCCCGGGCGACTCCACCGCCGTCTCCGGCACAGGCGTCCTCCTCTGCCGCTCCCGACCTCGCTCCGCCGGCAGCTCCTGGCGTCGTCCCGGCTCGGCTCCCGACCTCGATCTCGCTCCCGTCGCCCTCGGTGCCGCCATCCGCGCCGTTCCCCGCGCTGGCCGCCTTGGCGATCCGGAAGGACCCCGTCGCTCGCTCTCCTCCGACGCCTGCCGTCCGACACTCTGGTCCCGCTGCGAGTCCGAGCTCTCATCCATCGCCCGCCACCGCCGTCGAAGTCGGCGGCGCTCCTCCAGGCCGCCCACCAACAGCCGCAAGCCTCTCGCAAAAGCCGCGGCCGTCAGCGGCGATGCAGCGTCCTCATAGCGGAAGCACGTCCAGTGCTCCGCCCGTTTGCCCTCACTATCCCCCAGCTGCGCTGCTCTCATTTCCCAATAATCAGCCACCTCACGCAGCCGCCGGGCCATCCCCTCTTCCTGCAAGGCGGCCAAGGGCTTTGTGCGCGGCCGCTTAAAGCGCCGAAAGTGCACCATCCGCCGGGCCGCCCTGAGGAAGTCCACCTTGCCCTGAAAGGCCAGGTCCAAGGGATTATACCACCGCTCCCTGAGCACCGCCACCATGGCCTCCAGCCCCGCCTCCAAGACCCGCTGAACCCCCTGTTGCCCCAACTTGTCCAAGCTGCGCAGCTTGACCCGGTCACCCGGCACCCGAATGCAGTGGACCAAGTCCACCCAGAGAATGAGGAGGTCATCTTCACTAAAGGGAAACGACGCCACATCCTCCGCCCACTCCTCCAACGTCCGACAAGGACGCTCGTCCCACACCCAGCTCTCCTCTGTGGCCTCCACCCCCGCGATGCCCAGTGCTTCCGCCATATGCTCCCGTTCTTCCTCCTCCCACCTCCGTTGCCTGTCCTCCCGCATCTCCCTCTCCGTCTCCATCTCCGAACTGCCTCTCTCACTGAAGAGACTACAATCGGAGGCGAAGGAAGACACCTCCCAGTCCCAGTCACGCCGGTGCCGCTCCACTGAGTGACCGCCACGCAGACTCCAACCACTGGTGTCAACTGCCCCCACTGGCCTCCTGAAGCCCTCAGTGCCACTATGCTGCTGCTGCTCCTGCTGCTGTTGCTGCAGCCGCCGCCCTTCTCCTGGCTGGTGCCCAGCCCCCTGCTGCCCAGACCCCTGCTGCCCAGCCCCTTGCTGCCCACCCCCCTGCTGCCCTACTGAAGTCTCTCCCGGGTGAGTGGCCACCTGAGGTACATAAGACACCTGGGGGGAATGAGGCAAGCCCAAACTGCCTCCCCCTTCCCTGCTTGCACCCTCCTGGACTGCTCCACACAGCTTATCTGCCCTCTCCTCATCCATCCCCCTCTCTGCCACAGCACCCCCAGACACCTCTCCCACTTCCATGGAGTCTGCCTCCTGCTCAGAGGGCTGCAGGAGCTGCAAAAGCTCCTTTTCTGTGGCACTTTCCCCAGCAAGGTCAGGCAAAGGAAAGCCCTGCAGCTGCAGCTCTTCCAAAGCCTGCTGCCCTTCCCCCTGCTCCTGCATCTCAGCTCCCCAGGCTGGAGGACAATGCAAACTTTCCTCCACCTCCTGCACCTCCACTTTTCCACTCCCACACCCCAAAGTAACTTCCCCTGAACCCCCAGGGGTTCCCCCACCTGGGGAGGGGTCACCCCCCGACTTACTCCTCCTCCCACCCCCTCAAAAACTCACTTTTTCTGGAGAACAAACAGGAGCTCCAAAAAATGCTGCCACACCCACAGGAAGTTAGGGTTAGGGTTAGGGTTAGGGTTAGGGTTAGGGTTAGGGTTAGGGTTAGGGTTAGGGTTAGGGTTAGGGTTAGGAATAAATGATTTTTTTTTTTTTTTTTTTAGGAATAAATGATTTTTATTGGACAAAGCCACCGTCCTACAGCACGTAAAAACAGTTGTCAGGAACACAAGCACAGCCAACAGGGAGGACAAGGTACAAGGCAATGGCATACAACGCAGAAAAACACAGAAGAAACTAAACAAACCCCCCTCGGAGAAGTACATCCCTCTGTACAGAACCCAGGACAGACCTGGGAAACAAGAGCAGTTCAAAGCAAATACATAACTAATACAAAACAGGTACACAAAGAGTTACAGCAACAGAAAACAGAATCAAAAAGGTTCAACTATTTACAACTATGTACAACTATTTACAACAGGGTTAGGCAGTTTAGGCAGTTTAGGCAGTTTATTGAAAGTCCCTTCTACAAATCAAATTACATACACGGCGTTACATTGCCGAAAACTCCTCAAAAATACAGATTCAGAAACTTATATTTACAGCAACTACCAAACCAGTCCCCCCCACAGAACATACACAGAACATACACATGGCCCCCTACAAATGCAACGTAAAACTTTAAACTTTAAACTTTAAACTTTAAACTTTAAACTTTAAACTTTAAACTTTTAACTTTTAACTGTTAACTTTTAACTTTTAACTGTCAACTTGACTTTCAACTGTACACTTTACACTGTAAAAAACTTTACTTTACTTTAAAGGTTAAACCTAAGTGTCCCCAGTCCTGTTTGCCCTCCCCCCTACAAAAACACTTCAGAACCCCTCCTTCAGGTCTTTGTCTTCCTCCGTTGTTCAGGTTCAATGCAGGCTTGATCAAGTCTCTGCTGCCGCCGCTGGGCTATTTGCACAGTTCGCGGCCCATCAACACAGTCCCTTAGGTGATGGGGTTCGGGAAGCGGCTCAGCCACCGCCAGCGCCGCCTCCACCGCTCCATGTCCCTCCTGTTGTCCTTTTCCCACAACGCACAGTTCCGGAGGCGCTGCAGGACAAAGTCCCCCCACGGGGCGGTGGGCGCTCGCCGCCGGGCGTCCCGCGCCTCCCGCTCCCTGTGCAGCCCCCGGGCGAGCAGCACATAGAGGTTGGTGAGCCTCACCACGGCCCACGGCACGGGCACGCCCGCCGGTCCGCTGCGCGCTGGTTCCGCCGGCCCCGCTGCCGTCGCTGCCGCCGTCCTGGTCGCCGTCACTGCCGCCGTCTCCGCCGCCATCTCCGCCGCCGTCTCTGCTGCCGTCTCCGCTGCCTCTGCCGCGTTGGTCTGCTGTTGCTGCTGCTGCTGCTGCTGCCTCGGCTCCAGCCCCGAGACGACGGTCTCCCAGTGCTGCTGCTGGAGGGCCGGCCACCGGAGGACGGCCGCCACCGTCCGCCAGAGCCGCTGCGCCGTCGGGCAGTCGGCGACGTAGTGCTGCACAGTCTCCCGCACTGCCCGGCAGCTGGGACACGTCTGCTGCTCCCCAGGGAGCCAGGGCTGCGTGCCGCCCACCAGGAGGACTTGGTGGTAGGCCCGCCAGCGGAGCTCCCGCAGGCTGAAGGGGATCTCGGCGTCGCGCCCGCCGCCGAACGCCTGCTTCTCCGCCTCCCGGTCGAGGCGGTAGCTCGAGAGGACGCTGCCCCTCAGCAGCCGCTGGCGCCACGCCTGCCGGAGCTCCTCGCCGATGGCCGCGTCGTAGAGGCGCTGCCGCAGCGCCCGCTCCTGCCTTTGCTGCGTGTCCACGTACTGCTGTCGCAGTTGCTGCCGCTGCTCTCCCTCTCCGCTCCTTCGGCACTCTGCCGCCTGGATCCGGCACGCGTGGATGACTTTCGCGGCCTCGATCAGGTCTTCCGGCAGAGCGGAGAGGAGGGCGGCCGTGAGGCGGCTCGGCGGCTGCTGCTGCTGCTGTCCCTCCGGCTCCTCCTCCGCCGCCCCCCACCATCGGCGTCCCCAGGCGGTCTTGCTCCACACGGCCCCAAAGTCCCGCCACACGGCCTGCTGGCGTCTGGTCGTCGTTGCCGCCGCGGTCGGTGCTGCTGCTGCTGTCGCCGCCTCCTCCTTCTCGAACCACCACCTCCCGAAGTTGGCCGCCACGTAGGTGGCCGTCAGCCACGGGAGCAGCGCCTTCAGCCCCAGGCCGCCCTCCGTCGTCGGCCGGTAGAGTTCGGCGCGGGCCAGCGGGAAGAAGGGCGTGCCCAGGACGAAGCGCATCGTCTCCTCGGTGACTCTACGGATGACGGCTTGCGGGGGCGGGTAGACGCCGGCGACAAAGACCGCCCCCGGGACGCAGTACACGTTGACGTACTGCGCCCGTTGGTAGACGGACAGGCGCCACCCTCGCCACCGGCCCACTTGGAAGCGCGTCTTCTCCTCCCACAGCTGCCAGTTCTTCTCCCACGCCCCGTCGCCCGGGCCGAACCAGATGCCCAGGACCCGCACGTGCTCGGCCGCCTCCTCCTCCTCGTCTCTCTGTTGCTGCTGCTGCTGCTGCTGGGGCCCGCTTCCCGCCCTCTCGAGCGACGTCACCCGCATGGTCTTGTGGCCTCTGCCTCGGAGGAGTCGGTACGCCCGGGACTTCTTCTCGTTGACGGCCGCTCCCGAGGCGCCGGCGTAGCGGGCCACGTGTCGCCGCAGGATCTCGAGCTCGCCCGCGTCCCTCGCGAAGAAGGTGGCGTCGTCCGCGTGGGCTATGAAGGACACTCTGTGCTGCTGCTCTCCTCCTCCGAACGACGCCCCCGTCAGGCTGCGGTCTTGCTGGACGTGCTCCAGGAACGGGTCCAGGGCGAGGACGTAGAGGAGCGGGCTGAGCGGGCAGCCCTGCCGCAGGCCCTGCGTCTGCCGGATCTCTGCCCCCTCGTAGCCGTTCACGCGGGGTACGACGTGCGCCTCTTGATATAGCAGCTGGAGCCAGCCGACGAACCGGTCCGGGACGCCTTTGCGGCGCATCGCCTCCCACAGGTAGGGCCGGTGCACGCGGTCGAAGGCCTTCGACTGGTCCAGGGCCACCAGCCAGCCGCCCCACTCGCCTCGCCGCGCCCTGGTGAACAGCTGCCTCAGGATCAGCAGGGAGTCCCGCATCCGGCGCCCCGGGACCGCCGAGGTCTGGCCTTCCACCACCCAGCGGTGCGCCTGCGCTGCCAGGCGGTTGTTGAGGACCCGTGCCCAGATGCGGTAGTCCACGTTACTGATGTTGATCGGACGCCAGTTGGAGAGGAGGCACGGGTCCCCCACGTCCTTGTAGATGAGGTGCAGCAGGCCGCCGAAGAAGGTTCTGCTGAAGCGGCCGCGCCCCTCCAGCGCCGCGTTGAAGGCCTCCGCGAGCGGCTCCGCCAGCAGGTCTTTGAAGCGCTGGTAGAAGGCGTAGCCCAGCCCGTCCGGCCCCGGCGCTGACTCCGCCCGGCCCTGGGTGATGGCCCTCCCGACCTCCTCCGCGGAGATGGGCGCCAGCAGCTCCTGCTCCTCCTCCTCCGGCAGCTCTGTCCTCCGGAGACCGCCCACGTAGTCCCGCACGGTCGCCTCCTCGATCCGCCGGCCGTCGAACAGCGCCTGGAAGTGGTCGCGGATGATGCGCAGCATGCCGCCCACGCTGCGGTCCGGGTCCCGCTGCGGGTCCGGGCGCAGGCCGTCCAGGCTCCGCGGCGGCCTCCGGCCCAGCTTGGCCTTCTGCCAGTCCGCCGCCTCCAGCGGCGGCCCCGTGCTCCGGGTGCCTTCCCGCCGCTGCCGCCGCTCCCGTTTCTCCTGCAGGTACGCTTTGATGACTCGCTCGTCCCTCCGCAGCCGCTCTGGGTCGTGGGCGCGCCCCTCGTTTGCGCTGACGTGTGCCTGCAGGAAGCCCGCCACGGCTCGCTGGTACTTCGCCAAGTCCCGGCGGTAGGTGCGTCCCGTCAGCGCCCGGCAGCGCCGGCCGATGTCTGGCTTGAGGCGCTCCCACCAGCCGATCGGGTCCGTCCGTCGTTCCTCTTGCAGTGCCTTCCGCGCGTGGAGGAGCGTCTCCAGCTCCTGGGCGTACTCCTGCTGCCGCAGCTGCCGGGGGTCCAGGCGCCAGCGGGCCGCTCGGCGCCCCTCGCCTTCTCCTCCTCCTCCCACGGTGACCAGGGTGGCCTGCAGCACGGCGTGGTCCGACCACGGGGTGATCAGGATCCTGATGGACTGCGCCTCCCACTCCGGCCCCGCGTAGATCCTGTCCAGCCGGCTGGCTCCCGTCGTCGGGTGGTAGTAGGTGTAGCCCGCGCGGTTGCCGTCCAGCCGCTCCCTCCCGTAGGTCGCCTCGTAGGTGCGGCGGCTACTCATCGGGTGGAACTCCAAGCGGATGAGGTCGGGCGCGCTCGCCGCCTGGTCCCTCAGCCCTTTTTTCTCCAAAAAGTCCCGCAGCGACCTCTCCTCCGGCGTCAGGGGCGGAGGGGCGGTCGTTTGGCTCCGCAGCAGGGACCCCGTCCGGTCCTCGGGGCGGGCGCGGTTGTTGAAGTCCCCCGCGACGATCAGGGGCCGCGCCGTGTCCGTCGCAAAGTCCTTCAGCCGCGCCCAGAGGCGTCTCCGACCCTCGAGCCGCACGGGCGCGTACAGCGCGCAGAGTCTCAGCGGCGTTCCTCCGGTGGGCAGGGGCGGCGGCGGGCCCGAGCCGCCCCCTCCTCTTCCCGGCTGGAGCAGCAGGTCCGCGATCATCAGGTGGCCAGGCTCGACGGCGAACCAGGACTGGATCTTCACCTCGCTCCTCCAGCGGGCGAGCACCGCCACGCCGCCTTGCCCGTCGGCGCGGTAGGACCAGAGGGAGGGCCCCCAGGTCCACTCTCGCTGGGCGGCCGCTCGGTCGCGCTCGTCTTTTAGGTGCGTCTCTTGCAGCACCACCACGTCGTAGGCCAGCGCGCCCAGGTAGCTCAGGATCTCCCGCCGGCGGCTCGGCTGACGCAGACCTCGCACGTTCCAGGTGGCGACGGTCAGGCGGTGGGAGAACGTCGCTGCTGATGGCGGATTCGGGTTCGCGAACGGGGGTTGCAGACTGTGCGGGTGGGGAAAGCCTCTCTGTTGCTGTTGTCTTGAACTCTCCATGATTAAGCTTGACTGGGGTTGAAGAAGTAACTCATAACATAAAGTCCTTTCAATTAACATGTCCTCGCTCTCTCTCTGCCGTTGGCTCCTTCTGTGGCCACTGCTGCCTCCTCCACTGTCTCGACATCGATTTCCTCCTCCTCCTCGCCCTCGTCGGCCTCGGTGGCATCAGCTGCTGGTTTTTTATCCGTCTCCCGTGAGGACGCTTCTGCGATCACGTCCTCTCCGGGCACGGCACTACTTTGGGTGTTGAGATCTGAGCTGCCTCCCCCTCCCCCCGGGTCTTCCATTTCCCGGGAGTCCAGCTGCTCCTGCTCTTCGACCCTCCCTTCCTCCGGCCTCTCTGAGGTTGGTGTTTCGGGCACCTCGGTCGGCGTTGGCAGCGGCTGCGGTGACGGCGACAGCAGCAGCAGCGGGGAGAACGGTGGCGACTCGGGGCGTGGTGCTGGTGGCTCTGGCGGGGGCCCCCCTTCCTTTCCGGGCTCCGGCTCCGTCCTGATCTTCTTTTTCCCGCTCGCTCGGACAGCGGTCTTTCCCGGCTTTGCCGTCGCCGTTTCCTGCCTCGGCGGCCGCTCCTCCCGCACGTCCTCCCTGCTCCTTCCGCTCGTGCCTTCTCCCGCATCGGAGGACGCCGAGTTGGTCATCTCCCTTTCCTTGGCTCTTTTCCGCGGCTGGCTCTGCCGTCGTGGTGCCCTCGGCGGGCAACTCCCTCCGCTCTCCTCTCCTCTCTCCACCGGGCCTCTCTTCTGCGCCCTCTCTTGTTCCCTCCTCCGCCGTCTCCGTTGTCGACTGTTGGGTGCCTGCTCTACCGTCCTCTCTTCGTCCTCCTCCTCCTCCTCTGTCTGTTCCGGCTGCTGCGGCTGCTCCTCCTCCTCCCTTCGCTCTTCCCTCTGGCCGTTCTTGCTCTGGCGCCCCCCTTGGTGCTGGCTTTGGGGAGCGGACTCTGGGCTTGCGCCTCCGCCTGCGACGCGTTGGCGTCCTCGAGCTGCTCTTCTTCCCCCCTCCGTGGACATCTGCCTTTTCCACTCCTCGAGCAGCTTGTCCCGTTCCTCTGCCTCCTGGGCTCTCCGCCGCTCTCGCTCGAACGCTTCCGGGAACCGCTTGTTCAGCTCGGATTCCGGGCAAAAACGGTACGGGTGCCCGCACTGGCCGCAGAGGCTGCAGGTGACGGGTCGCGAGCACCTCCACGTGCGGTGGCCCCGGATCCCGCACTTGGAACACAGCTCCGAGGCGCACGTGGCGCGGAGGTGGTCGAAGGCGCCGCAGAGGTAGCACGCCGGAGGCTGCCCGCTGTAGCGCGTGATGGCCCGGTCCGCGCCCATGAAAAAGAACTTGGGCAAGTGCCTCAGGAGGCCCGTCGCGGGGTTCCTCTCCAGCGCCGCTATGGCTCGGTACTCGCCCGTCCACACTCCCCACTCGTCCCTCTTCTTCTGCGGCGCTTGCAGCACCCGGCAGTGCCGCTGCTGCCAGTAGTGGATGTCTTCCTCGGGCACCGCCGTCGTGCGCAGGATGATGGTCACCACCTTGGTCTCGCCGCGGTAAAGGGGGACCAGCGTCACTCCCCGCAAGAAGTCCTCGTCGTCCCGGAGCGCGGCTTTGCACCGCTCCCAAAAGGAGAGGTAGGCCCCTTCCGAGGCGAAGCAGATGTCGATCTCGGGGATGGCCTGCGGGCTGATGACTGCCAAAATGTCCTCGTCCACATCCATCCCCAGGGTCTCGATCAGCAGGTCTCGCACCACCCAGTCCCTTGTGAACTCCTCGCTGTCGCGTTGCCCCGGTCGGGCCCGTAGGCGGACGACATACCGCTGGCGGTAGTCCCTCTCTTCTGGCCGTTCTCGGAAGAACTCCTGCAGGAAGACGTCGTCCTCCCAGATGTCCAGCTCGGCTTGGAGCTGGGCTTGACGCTGGGCTTGTCGACGCTCCTCCTCGGTCCTCCCTCTGCGTCTCTCCTCCGCCGCCACCGCCGCTCCAGGGCCCCTGCCACCTGGCTGTGTAGCCGCGGCGGCGGCGGCGGCGTAGGAGAACCCTGGTCGCGTATTTGCAGGTCCTCCCGTCGTCGTTGCTCTCTTCCCCGGGCTCGGTGTCCTTCTCAAGGGGCTGCGTGACCTGCTTCGGCTCCTCCTGTTTCCTCGGGCCCTCTCTCTCTGCCCTGGCCTCACGTCCTCCCTCCTGTCTGCCGCCTCTGGGTTCGGGTTCGGGTTTGGGTTCGGGTTCGGGTTTGGGTTCGGGTTCAGGTCTGGGTTCGGGTTCGGGTCCGGGTCCGGGTTCAGGTCTGGGTTCGGGTTCGGGTTCAGGTTCGGGTTCGTCTCTGGCGTCGATGTCAGTGCTGCTCCGGATGCTGCCAGAGACGCGTCATCATCCGAGAACAACTCCTGCGACTGCGACGTCTCCATCCGCTCGACCCCTTCGTCCTCCGGCTGTTGCCGTGGTCCTTGTCGCCGCGCGGCTCTGTCGCGACTCCTCAACACCTCCGCCACCTCCGAACCCCCGCGGTTCCTGCTCCTGCTCCTGTTCCTATCCTCCTGCAACGGGAGGTTCCCGGCACGGAGGAGTGCGTCTGCCCGCCTCGTCCCTCTCCGTTCCCAAGTCTCCCTCTGCGGCATCGGGTCTGGGGCCTGGCGGGCCTGCTGGCTGTGGCTCTGGCCGCCCTTCCCCCTTCCCCCTTTCTCGCCCTCCTCCTCTCCTCGTCGCTCCCTCTCCTGCTCTGTGGCCGGCCCTCGACTTTCCCTCAGCGAACTGGCCTCTCTCAAGTCCTGCTGCAAACTCCATGTGCGCCGGTCTGATGCCGCCGCCGCCAGGACCGGCGTTCCGCTGCCCTCCCCTTCTCGCCCCGGACTCGATCCTCCCTGCTTGGGTCCTGGCCGGCTGTCCTTCTGGGGCTGCCGCCGCCTCTCCCGCTCCCTGCCCCTCCGTTTGGAGGCCTCCTGCTCTCTCTGCTCCTCATTCTGCTCTCCGCCCTCCTCCTCCTCCTCCATCCCTTCCTCTTCTGCAACCTCCTCCCTTTCCCCCGCCGCCGCACGAGTCTCACCCGGTTTGGGGGGTGCCTCCGCAGAAGCCACCCCCCGCTGCGTTGTCAGGGCCTCCGGGTGAGGTGATCGGCTGCGCCGTCGAGTCCGTCTCTCCGCGTCGTCTGTGCTGGCGCTGCGCCCGCCGCGCTCTGGCGTCCTCTGTTTCGCAAAGAGGGTGGCCGTCGTCTCCGGCCCGCTGTCGTCGTCAGAAGATGCCGTCGAGCTCCGACTCTGACTCCGACTCCGACTCCGGCCCTGGCGGCCCCTCTCCTCCTCCTCCTCCTTTCGGCGCCTCCTTTGGTCCAGGACTCGGACCACGAGGTCCAACCACTCCAAGAGCTGGTGGACCCCCACGGGCTGCAGACCTCCTTGTGCGATCGGTCCCCCTTGACGCAACGGGGGCCGGACCTCCTCTTCCACACTCCTTCCCTCCTGCTGCGCCTCCCACACTTGCACTCTCCAGTGGTCGGCGAGAGTCAGCAGCAGGTTGCTCATGCCCCTCTCCCCCAACCAGTCCGGCCACTTCACCCTCTGCTGTTGGAACGGGCGGAAGGAGACCGCTCTCTTGAGCAAACGCAGAGTCCACGCTCGCCGTTCCGCCAGCTTCTCCACAGGACCGTCCTGCCGCCCCTTCATCGCCTCCAGCAGCTCATCCCTCCCTCTGGACAGCCGGTCCAGCATCCCTTGCTGGCTGAACTTGGACTCGTCCTTGTTCTTCCAGTTCCCTTCGTCAGGGAGCGTCAGGCTGGCGACCAGGTGGGCCCACAGAACCGCCAGGTCCCGCTCTTGGTAGGGGGGCTCTGACAACTCCACCACCACTTGCTGCCAGCCATGTTGCAGCGGACGCCCCCCTCGACTCCCTCTCTCTGGCCCCCACACCGCCGCCTCCTGGGCCGCGCACACTCTCAAACGGAGCCCCTCCACGTAGTCATCCGCTGCTGGGGCCCCTGCCGTTGCCACGGACTGCTCTTCCCGGAGTCTCCCTCTGGGACCGGGGGCGTCCTCTGTTAGCTGCCGAGAGCTCCCTTCCCCGTCTGGAGGCGGCCCCTTCCCCTTCTGCTCTCCTGAAGAGGGCTCTCCCATCTCCTTCTGCTTGCAGGAGGATTTGGACGCTGTCCCTTTAAGGGCTTTTCCCCCTGCTGCTGAGCGGGCTGATGGCTCCTGGCCCCTCTGCTCTCTCCCCCCTTGTCCATCCTCAACCTTATTCTGTGTCTCCTGTGGGAGGGGGCGTCCTGATGATGTTCCTCCCATCTCCTTCTGCTTGCTGGAGGCATTGGACACTGTCCCTTTAAGGGCTTTTTCCCCTGCTGCTGCATGGGCAGGGGGCTCCTGCGCCTTCTGCCCTCTCCCCCTTTGTCCACCCTCTCCCCCATTCTCTTTTTCCAGTGGGAGGGGGGTTCTTCTCTCATTCCCCTTCTCCTGCTCCTCACCTTCCATTCCTCTCTGTTGTGTCTCTTGCCCTTTGCATTGCTGCTCCTTGCCAGCTGAAGCTGCTAATTGCCTGGCTCCTGCAGTTTGTTGCAGAGCAGGCTCCTGGGATCCTTTCTTTGGACCTCCTGGGTCCATTTTTTGGTCCCCCCCGGTGGGGATACCACCAAAGGGGGCCCCTAACCTTCCTACAACTGGGTCCACACAAAAAACTTCAAAACAATCACTCAAAACAACTGAAAAATGCCTTTGTTTGGCAGACTCACTCAGAGCTCCTGGAGAACAGGTCCCACCCACAGGAAGTTCAGGTTAGGGTTAGGGTTAGGGTTAGGGTTAGGGTTAGGGTTAGGAAATGAGATTTTTTTTTTAGGAAATGAGATTTTTTATTGGCAAAGAAAACCGTCCTACAAGACATAAAATACAACCATAAAACCGTCAACAGCAATATATACAAAGTACCATTCAGGAATAAAATACCAGAGCCATAAAATACGGGAGATAAAATACAAAGCACTACATACAAGGCACACAGTACGAGGTACAAAATACAAAACAGAACATGCACAAATTACACAACACTAATTACAGAACACCAGCAATAAGAGACAAGAAGGGTTAGGGTTAGGGTTAGGGTTAGGGTTAGGGTTAGGGTTAGGGTTAGGGTTAGGAAATGAGATTTTTTTTTTTTTTTTTTTTTAGGAAATGAGATTTTTATTGGCAAAGAAAACCGTCCTACAAGACATAAAACACGACCATAAAACCGTCAACAGCAATATATACAAAGTACCATTCAGGAATAAAATACCAGAGCCATAAAATACGGGAGATAAAATACAAAGCACTACATACAAGGCACACAGTACGAGGTACAAAATACAAAACAGAACATGCACAAATTACACAACACTAATTACAGAACACCAGCAATAAGAGACAAGAAGGTACAAAGCAAATGTGTTACAAAAGACAAATTACAAAATGCAACAGACAAACATACAGAGCAGCACCCTCAAAGGAATGCAGCAGCTTGTCCAGTTCAGGTGATGGGTGGGAAGACCTCGCCCCACCAGGCCCATCTTCTCCGCCACTGGTCCGGACTGACCCGTCGGTCCCTCCGTTCAAAGTGGGCCAGGCCTCGCACGCGTGAAAGGACAAAGCGAGTCCAGGCATTCACGTCGCTAGGAGAGCGACTCAGCAGTTCTTTGCCACGCTGGATGGTCAGTGCAGAGAGGACGGTGAGGTTAATCAGGCGAATGACTGACCACGGAACCCCCACCGCCCATGTCCTCTGCGCAGGTTCCTGCCCAGACACCACACTCTCCCACCCTTGTCGCGCTAAGCCGGGCAAGCCCAACGCCCCCGCCACAGTGCGCCACAGCAGTTGGGCCGGAGTGCATTCCGCCACGAAATGCCGCACAGTCTCCTCGGCCGTGCCCCGGGCGGAACACGCCGGCCTCCTACAGACACGTTGTGCGGGCGCCAACCAAGGCATGGTCCCTCCCACCAGCACCACCTGATGGTAGGCCCGCCACCTGAGCTCCCACAAACTGTAGGGGACCGAGCGGTCTCCAAAGGTGCCCGCGGCCACTTCTGGCTGCCAGAGGTACGCAGAGAGACGAGCTCTCCGCAGCCGGCGGTGAGCCGACGCTCGTTCCAAGAGTCCCTGGAGAATCGCCCCGTAGATGTCGCGTTTCAAGGAGCTCCTCTCCACACCCTGGGTCTTACACAAGCGTGCCTCCACCCCATACTCACGCACTTGGCTTGCCACCTCGAGCCAGAAGTCCGGCAGCCCGACCTTCAAGGTGGGCGTCAGGCGAAACCCCAGCTTCTCTTCACACCACCAGCGACGGCCCCACGGCACGTGGCGCAGAAACTCGTCGAGACGCGCCCACGCGGCTCGTCCAATGCTCCCATGCCGGTCCCACCTCCTTTGGGCCACAGCCTCCTCCTCCTCCTGCTGCTGCTGCTGCTGCTGCAATTGCTGTCGTTCCTCCCCCCACCGCGCGACACCCCCGCAATTGGTGGCCAAGAAAATGGCCAAGAAGAGGGGACCCAAGGCCCACGCTCCCAAGCCCCCCTCCACCACTCGCTGATAGGCGACCGTACGCGCCAACGGGAAAAACTTAGTCCCCCACAGAAATTGGAAACATAAACCCGTCACCCGGTCAAGCAGCGACTTTGGCGGTGGATAGACCGCAGCCAAACTCGTGACCATCGGTACGCAATAGGTGGAGATGTAACGCGCCCGTTGGTACACGTTGAGGTGCCAATTCCGCCACAACTGGCACCGCTCCTTGACCTTCACCTCCCAGTCCATCCAGTTGCGTTCCCATCCCCGGTCTTGTAGACTAAAAGACACCCCTAAAACAGAGACGTGGTGCACCACACTGGAGGAGTCCTCCGAGTCCCACTCTCGCGCGGCCCACAACGCCGCCATCGGGCACACGCGGATCTCCGCCGCTCGAGGCCGCAAGAGAAAGGCACGGGACTTGTCGGGATTAATCACCGCTCCGGAGGCCGCGGAATACGCCGCCAGGTGCTCCCATGCGGACCTCCACTCCGCCTCCGATCTCACCAGCAAAGTCACATCGTCCGCGTGCGCAATGGTTTTCACCGCCGCCACCGACTCCCGAAGCGACAGAGGCACCCCCCGCAACCGCGTGTCCCTCTGAATCTTGACCAAAAGCGGATCCAGTGCCACCACGTAAAGCAAAGCGCTCAACGGGCATCCCTGCCGAAGGCCTGACTGCAGAGCGACCTCCCCTCCAAACCGCCCGTCCACGCACGGAGTCACGTGTGCCTGTTCATAGAGGATCCGTAGAAAGTCCACGAATCCGGCGGGTACCCCTTTCGAGCGTAAGACACACTCTAAGAAGGTGCGATCGACCCGGTCGAAAGCCTTAGACTGATCTAGCTGCAGGAGGGCTCCGCCCCACCTCCCCAAACGGACTTCCTCAAACACCTCTCGGAGGACCACCAACGAGTCCACCATGCGTCTTCCTGGCACAGCACTCGTCTGGCACCCGTGGATCAACTTATCCGCCACTCTCGCCAAGCGCGCATTCAGGACCCTGGCCAAGATCCTGTAATCCGCATTCGTCACGGCGATAGGTCTCCAGTTGGTTACGAATGTCGGATCTCCTCCCTTGTAGATGAAGGTGAGAGCCGCCCCGTAAAACTCCCGACTGGCACGCTCCTCCCTGGAGAGCACGCGGTTAAAGAGGAGGACTAACGGAGCAAGCAGGTAAGCCTGGAAGGTCTTATAAAACGAGTACCCGAGCCCGTCCGGGCCTGGCGCAGACTGCTCCCTGCCTTTGGAGATAGCCGCCTTGACTTCCTCCTCCGATACAGGGCGGAGCAAATCCTCCCTCTCCTCCTCCGTCAGGCAGTCCGCCTCCTCCGGGAGTGCCTCCCCCACATACTCCTGCATCGTGTTCGGATCTAGAGGAGTCCCTCCAAAGAGGCCTCGATAGTGCGAGGACAACACAGTCAACACCCCTTCTGTCGTGGAAACCAGTTCTCCACCCTCCGCCACCCGAAGGCTTTCCAACTGTTGCCGTGCTATCTTTGGGCGTTGGCTCTTCTCCCATTCCCCCTCAGGCACCAGAGGCCCCCTAGTCCGAAAGCAGCGCTGCTGCCTGCGCATCTCCCTCTTTTTCAGATGGAACGCTTGAATCGTCACCCCATCCTCCTCCAACTGTCGCTGATCCCACGGGCGGCCCGTGTTAATCCGCCGATGGGCGCCCAGAAACCTGTTAAGAGCACGGTGGTAGGCTGCCAGGTCCCTCCTGTACGTCCTGGCGACCAAAGCTTGACACTGCCTCCGCACTTCACGTTTCAGATCCTCCCACCATCCCGTTACCCTTGCCCGTTTTGGTTCCGGACGACTCTGAAACCGGTTCACGGAAGCCGCCACGGTCGCCTCGACCGTCTCTCTGACCTCCTGTTCTCCCCGCAGCAATCGAGGAGAAAGCCTCCACCGGGGGGGTCCGCGGGAGGGCAGGCGGCCCGCATACAGCTGACACAGCAAAAACCCGTGGTCCGACCACGTGGTCAGACCCACCTGGCATTTATGCACTCGCCATTCCTGCGACGCCCATACTCTATCCAAGCGGCTCACGACTCTGGAGTGATAGTACGTGAACCGCACGCCCCCCTCGTCCTCCTGATGAGACGTACGAAAAGTCGGCTCGCAATACGTCGGAAAAAACGTCAAGACGTTATTGACGCAAAGGGCTTTATCCTCCAGCTGTAAGTCTGTCTCCAGCAAACGCTGTAGCTGACGCTCCTCTGGCGTCAGGGGCACTGGCGTTGACGGGCGCTGCCGGCCCAAGGACCGGCGGTCCTGCTCCCGTGCCCGGTTGTTAAAATCTCCGGCCACCACCAGCGACCTTTGAGTCGTCGTAGAGTGGTCCCGAAGTCTAGCCCACAACGCCCGTCTCGCTCCCATCCTCGTCGGTCCGTAGACCGCACACAGCCGAAAGCGGTGTTCCGCTGGTTGTCCTGACTCGTCCCGCCCCCTCAAGTTAAAATCCAAAAAACACAAATAGCCCGGAGTCACCTCCACCCACCTCTTCACGAGCAAGTTCTTCTGGGCCCTTAGGGTTAGGGTTAGGGTTAGGGTTAGGGTTAGGGTTAGGGTTAGGGTTAGGGTTAGGGTTAGGGTTAGGGTTAGGGTTAGGGTTAGGGTTAGGGTTAGGGTTAGGGTTAGGGTTAGGGTTAGGGTTAGGGTTAGGGTTAGGAATAAATGATTTTTTTTTTTTTTTTAGGAATAAATGATTTTTATTGGACAAAGCCACCGTCCTACAGCACGTAAAAACAGTTGTCAGGAACACAAGCACAGCCAACAGGGAGGACAAGGTACAAAGCAACGGCAGACAACGCATAAAAACACAGAAGCAAATAAACAAACCCCCCTCGGAGAAGTACATCCCTCTGTACAGAACCCAGGACAGACCTGGGAAACAAAGGCAGTTCAAAGCAAATACATAACTAATACAAAACAGGTACACAAAGAGTTACAGCAGCAGAAAACAGAATCAAAAAGGTTCAACTATTTACAACTATGTACAACTATTTACAACAGGGCATACGGAGAGAGAACACACAGGAGGGAGATGGACAAGGAACCCCCGTACCCACAGGCCGCCCTTGCTACCGGGGCACCGCCACCTCCTTGTCCCCGACTCCGTCAGGGGGGTCAGGGTTAGGGTTAGGGTTAGGGTTAGGGTTAGGGTTAGGGTTAGGGTTAGGAAAATATAATTTTTTTTTTTTTTTAGGAAAATATAATTTTTATTGGGTTAAAACCACCGTTCTACAAACACAAGTACAGAGAGGGGAGATGCCCGCTACATAAACTGTGAGCAGAGCTCCCCGGTACAAAACAAATGCAGAAACAGAGTTAAAAGGTTACATTCCCCAAAACAGCACCCTCCCCACCCCAACAAAGTCCCTCCTGGTGCAAGCAAAGGGGAAAAAACAGAAAATACATAAACACAAAGGTCCATCCTGGCTCAGATACATTTCTAAAGTAACATTGGAAAAACCATATACAAAAGCAGTGTCAAATATACAAACATTTACAGATATTTACAGTGCAAAAGGCCCCTCTATGTGATGGGCGGGTGCACCCCCTGCAGCCAGGCCCACCGCCGCCGCCACTTGTCCCGAGGCAGGACGCCCCGCTCGTAGCCGGCCTGGTCGCGGAGCCGGGACACCACGAAGTCCGTCCACGCCCGGGCCTCGGTGGGCTTCCCGCCCTGCAGCTCCTTGCCCCGCTGGATGGAGAGGGCCAGCAGGACGAAGAGGTTGACCAGCCGGACCACGGCCCACGGGACGGCTCTGGCGAAGGCCCGGGGCCCGCTCCACGCTCCCGCACCTGCTGCTGGCTCGGCCCCGGAGACCACCGTCTCCCAGCCCTGCTCCGCCAGGCTCGGCCAGTCCAGGGCCTGAGCAACGTTCTCCCACAGGCGCCGGGCCGGGGCGCACTCGCTGACAAAGTGCGCCACCGTCTCTCGTGGGAGGGGCTGCTCCGAGCAGGCCGGCCGACGGCAGAGCTTGCTGGACTCCACCAGCCAGGGGCTCGTGGCCCCCACCCGCAGCACCTGGTGGAAGGCCCGCCAGCGCAGCTCCCACAGGCTGTGGGGGATCAGCCGGTCCCCGAAGGTGCCCCGGACCGCCTCCGCCTGGAAGAGGTAGTCCGAGAGGCGGGCCCGCTTGAGGCGCCGGTGCGCCCGGGCCGTCTCCAGCAGCCCCTCGGTCAGGGCGTTGTAGATGGCACGCCGGAGAGCCGCCTCCTCCACCCCGGCGTCCGGCCCCTTGCACTGCGCCGCGCTCACCCCGAACTCCCGGATCCAGCCCGCCGCCTCCTGCCAGTACTCCGGGAGGCCGAGCCGCAGCGCGGCCGAGAGGCGGAAGCCCGTCTCCTGCCCCGTCCACCAGCGGCGCCCCCAGGCCGTGCCCTCGAGCACGTCGCGCAGACGGGCCCAGGCCGAGCCGCCCTTTGTGACGGCTAGGGGCACGCCCGCCTCCTCCTCGGCCCGCAGCCGCAGCTGCCACCGCACCACGCCCCCGCAGTTGGCCGCCAGGAAGACGGCCAGGAAGAGCGGGCCCAGCGCCCGCAGGCCCAGGCCTCCCTCGGCCACCCGCCCGTAGGCGGTGGCCCGCGCCAGGGGGAAGAACTTGGTGCCCCACAGGAACGCAAAGACCCGCCCCGTCACGCCGTCCAGGAGGCGCTTGGGCGGAGGGAACACCGCGGCCAGGCTGGTGGCCATCGGGGCACAATAGGTGTTCACGTAGCGCACCCGCTGGTACAGGCCCAGGCGCCAGGGCTGCCACAGCCGCAGCTTGGCCTCCACCTTCTCCTCCCAGGCCCGCCAGTTGGCCTCCCAGCCCCGGCCGCGCAGGCTGAAGTGCACGCCCAGGATGGGGACCGTCTCCGCCTCCTCGCCCGCTGCTGCCGGGGCGCCCTCCTCCTCCTCCTCCCAGAGCGAGGCCATGGAGCGGAGCCCCACCGATTCCGCCCGGGGCCGGAGGACATAGCTCCGGGACTTGTCCGGGTTGACGGCCGCCCCAGACACAGCCTCGTACGCCCGGATCTGCTCCCGGACCGCCCGCAGCTCCCCAGAGGTCCGCACCAGCAGCGAGACGTCGTCGGCGTGGGCCACGACCTTCACGGGCCCCTCGCCGCTGCCCCCGGACAGGTCGATGCCCCCGATCCGCCCGTCCCGCTGGATGCGCACCAGCAGCGGGTCCAGCGCCAGCACGTACAGCAGGGCGCTGAGCGGGCAGCCCTGCCGGATGCCCGAGCGCAGGAAGACCGGCTCCCCCGGGTGCCCGTTCACCCACGGGGTGACGCTGGCCTGGCGGTACAGGGTGCGCAGGTACCCCACGAAGGCCTCGGGGACGCCCTTGCTGACCAGCACCTGCTCCAGGTAGGCCCGGTCGACCCGGTCGAAGGCCTTCGACTGGTCGACCTGCAGGACCGCGCCGCCCCACACGCCCGCCCGGGTGGCCTGGAAGACCTCCCGCAGCACGATCAGCGAGTCCGCCATCCGCCGCCCCGGGACCGCGCTGGTCTGCGTCCCATGGACCAGCTTGGGCGACACCCTCGCCAGGCGGGTGTTGAGCACCTTGGCGAGGATGCGGTAGTCCACGTTGGTCAGCGTGATGGGGCGCCAGTTGGTGACCAGCGTGGGGTCCCCTCCCTTGTACAGGAAGGTGAACGCCCCCCCGAAGAACGCCCCGCTGAAGCTGCTCTTCCCCGACAGGGCCTCGTTGAAGGCCTCTGTCAGCGGCTGGGCCAGGTGCTGCTGGAAGGCCTTGTAGAAGGCGTAGCCCAGGCCGTCCGGGCCGGGCGCCGAGGCCTCTCGGCCCCGCCGGATGGCCTCCAGCACCTCCTCCACCGTCACCGGACGGGTCAGGCCCTCCTCCTCCTCCGCGCTGAGCCGGTCCCGCTCCTCGGGCAGGGCGTCCCGCAAGAAGGCCCGCACGGCCTCCGGGTCCTGCCCCTTGCCCCCGTAGAGCGCCTGATAGTGTCGGTGCAGGACCGACAGCATGCCCTCCGGGGTGGTGCGCAGCTGCCCGCTCTCCGCCTCCCGCAGGCCCTCCATGGGCTGCTGGGGCGCCCGGACCCGCCGGCTCCGCTCCCACTCGTCGCGCTCGACCACCGGCCCCTTGGCGCGGCATCGCTGCCGCTGCCGCCGGCGCTCGCGCCGCTTGCGGTGGAAGGCCTGGACGACGTCGCCGTCCCGCGCCAGCTTCTCCCGGTCCCAGGCCAGGCCCCGGTTGATGCGCTGGTGGGCGGCCAGGAACCCGTTCAGCGCCCGGTGGTACTCCGCCAGGTCCCGGCGGTAGGCCCGCGCGGTCAGCGCCTGGCACCGGCTCCGGATCTCCCCCTTCAGGCTCTCCCACCAGGCCGTGAGCCGGCAGGGCTCGTGCGCCAGCCGGGTCTTGGCGGATACGATGGCCGCCTCCAGCACGTCCCGCAGCTCCTGCTCCCGCAGCAGGTGCGGGTGCAGCCGCCAACGCGGCCGCCCGCGGGGCGGCAGGCGCCCCGCCGCCAGGCGACAGGCCAGCAGGCCGTGGTCCGACCACGGCGTCAGGCGCAGCTGGCACTCCCGCACCTCCCAGAAGGCCTCCGCCCACACCCGGTCCAGCCGGCTGGCCACGCTGGGGTGGTAATAGGTGAAGCGGCCCTCCCGCCGCTCCGGGCAGTTGGCTTGGAAGGTGTGCCTGCAGTGCGTGGGGAAGAAGCCCAGATGGTTCTCCGCCTGCAGGGCCGCGTCCACGAGGCCGAGCTCGCCCTCCAGGAGCTGCTGCAAGCTCCTCTCCTCCGGGGTCAGGGGGGCCGGGGCTGGCGCCGCCCCGGGACGCAGCGACACCCGGTCCTGCTCCCGGGCCCGGTTGTTGAAATCCCCTGCTACCAGCAACGACCTCTGGGTCGCCACCGCGTGGTCCCGCAGGCGCGTCCACAGGCTCTTGCGGAGCCCGGTCCGCTGGGGGCCGTAGACGGCGCAGAGCCGGAAACGCCGCTCCTCCGGCTCGCCGGACTCGGAGACGCCGGACAGGTTAAAATCCAGCAGGGCCAAGTGCCCCGGCGTCACCTCCACCCAGCGCTTGACGGTCAGGCCCTTCCGGGCCCGCACCAGCACCGCCACCCCGCCTGTCCCTTCCGGGGTGAAGGACCAGAAGGACGGGCCGCCCCGCCAGCGCCGCTGAGCACTGCTGCGCTCCTCCTCTCCCCGAAAGTGCAGCTCCTGCAGCACGATCAGGTCGAGGTCCAGGCGGTCGAGCGCCGCCAGGATCTCCCCCCGCCTCTCTTCCTGCCTCAAGCCCCTGGCGTTCCAGGTGGCTAAGTTTAGCCTCCAGGCTGGACCCCCTTGGCTCTCCATTTGGATAGCGCAATAAAGTGGGGTTGGGTCCCAAAACAAAGGATCGACGGTACAAACGAAAAACGCTTAAGTCAGCTGCAAAGGACTCCCAACGAACAGAAATCACGATAAATACATAAGAACACAAACTGAAAACTGGCTTCACTCAGCCGCCGCCCCAGCGTGCGGTGCACCCGGTGCAGGTCCACCCTCCTGCTGCTGCTGCTCTCCGCTCGGAGAGGGGTCCGGAGCCGCCGACTGGCACTCCATCTCCTCCCCGGCGTCCTCCTCTACCCCCCCCAGGCTCGCGTCTGGGGGTGTAGCAATACCAATGAGGGGGTGGGTGGGGTCCGTCTCGGTGCCCCCGCCGCCCGGCCCTTCCCCAGGGTCCCCCTCCTCCGGCCGCCACTCCGGAGAGAGCGCCAGTTGCAGGCACTGGTCGCTCGTCTCCATCTCATGGGACGACGGGTCCCCCTCTCCCTCGTTGCCGTGCTCCACTGCCACGTGTTGCGCAGTGCCAGCCTCCGTTGTTCCTCCCGGCGTGCCGGGTGCCCTCTCCCCCTGGGCCACAAGGGCCGGACCCTGTTCCTGCTCCACCTCGGGGTTGGGCGAAGCCTTCCGAGGCTTCTTGCGCCTCTCCTTGGGGCTCTCCCGCACCTTGCCCTCCTCCGCGTCCCCAGGGGACTCCGGACCCGCCTTGTCACCCCTCCGCTTGCGAGAGCTGCGCCTCTGCTTGGGCCGCTGCTCCGCCCGGCTGCCCACCAAGCTCTCCTCCTCGGACGAGGAGCTCCCGCCTGCCGCCGGGGCCTCTCCCTCCTCCTGCTCCGCCAGCACACGCAGCACCCCATAGCGGGACGGGCCCGCCTCCTCCTCCACCTCCTGGCCTCCTTGCGGCTCTGCCCGGCCCGTGCCCTTCCCACGACCGCGGGACACGGTCGTCCAGCCCGCCTCCTCCTCCTCCCGAGCCTCGTCCTGCGCCGCCCCTGCCCGGGCCTCTGCCTGCTGCTGCTGGCTCCGCTCCGCCCTGCGAGCCCGCTCCTCCCGCCGCTCCTTTGCAGCTCGTTCCCGGGCCTCCGCCTCCCGCCGCATCCCCTCGGTGGCCTGCCGCCACTCACGCTCGTAGGCGTCGGGGTAGCGGATGTTAATGGCGGACTGGGGGCAGAGCCGGTAAGCGTGCCCGCGCTCCCCACACAGGCTGCAGGTGACCGGCCGATCGCACAGGCCGGTCCGGTGGCCCCGCACCCCGCACTTGGAGCACAGCTCCGAAACGCAGTGGCGGCGGAGGTGGTCAAAGCCGCCACACAGGAAACAGGCCGGCGGCTGCCCGCTGTACCTGGTCACGCCCCGATCTGCCCCCATGAAAAAATATTTGGGGAGGTGGCGCAACCTGCCGGTGAACGGCTCCCGCCCGAGGGATACGATGGCCCGGTACTCCCCCGTCCAGTACCCCTTGGCGTCCAAGCGCTTCTCGGGCGGCATCAGCACCGTGCAGTGCCGGCTCAGCCACCGCCCGACGTCCTCCTCCGGCACCACGGTGGTGCGGAAGAACACGGTGAGGACCTTGGCCTCCCCCCGGAATAGCGGGATCAGGGAGAGGTCCTGGGCAAAGCGGGGGTCCCGCCGATACGCCTCCCGTGCCCGCTCCCAGAACAGCTGGTATCCCAGCTCGCTCCGGAAGCAGAGGTCGATCTCGGGGATCCCCGGGGGCGTCAAGATGGCCAAGACCTCTGCGGGCGGAAAACCCAGCTCCCCCTCGAGGAACTCCCCCTCGATCCACTCCCGGGTACAGGTCTCGGCCTTATCCCCCTTGCAGCGCAGGCGCACCACAAAGCGCTGCCGGGGGTCCTGCTGTGGCTGCTGTGGCCCCTCCTCAAAAAAACGGTGGAGGAACTCGGCGTCCTCCCACAGCTCCCTGTCCGGGTCCTCCCAGGTGGCCCTGCCGGGGCGTGCTCCAGCACCCGCCCCCCTCGGTCCTGCTGCGGTGCCCCCAGCCGCGGCAGAGGCGTAGCTCCGGGGCGGCCGCCCGCTGCCCACGCCCCCGCTCGCCGCCCTGTTGGTATCGGGCTGTGGCTGTTTTGGTGGCGGAGTGTGTCTATCGGGTTTCCCCGTGTCCGTGTTGGCAGAGTTCAGTTCCACAGTGTCTGTGTGGGGCAGAGTTATACTCACTCTGCCACCGCCAGATGGTCCTTGTGGCTCCATGGCCGTCACGTCCCTGCCCGCCTCCGCGGGGTCTGCGCCGTCTGCCGCCGCCGCCACTGCCGCCACGTCGCTCCTCGCCGTCGCCGTCACCGTCGCCCGCGTGGACCGGTCTCCGGGTGTTGTCTGCTGGGGTCCTGGGCCGTTCCGCTCCTCCTGCCGTCGTCCGCCACCGCCGCTGCCGCCTCCGCTGCTGCCGCTCGGTCCTCTCCCGCCTCCGTCCGATCTCCCGGGTCCGCTCCACAGGCTGGGTCCCCGATCGGGCCCCCGGTCTCGCTCCCGCTCCACCTCGGCCTCCGCCCTGGCCGCCGCCCGCTGACGGATCCGCAGCCTCTCCTGCAGCGCCTCCGCGATCCGCTCCAGGCCGCTCGCAAAGGCGCTGCCCGTCAGCTCCGCTCCGCCCTCTCCGTCCAGGAACGGGGGCCGGTTGTCCCGCGACAGCGCCTCCGCATCTGTCAGCGTGCGGCTCCTCCGCTCCCAGTGCCCTGCCACTGCCTGCAGCACTACCCGCATCCCGTCCTCCGTCAGCCAGGACGGGAAGCGAGCTTTGCGGTGCCTAAACCTGCGGAAGGAGAGCACCTTCCGCACAGCCATGATGGTATGGGCCTTGTGCTGGAGTGCCTGCTCCAGGGGGCCCTCCCACTGCTCCCTGAGCACATCCACCAGTTTCCCCTTGGCCTCGCTCAGCAGGTCAAAAACCTGCTGCTGGCTGCATTTGCTCAGGTCTTTGAGTTTAAATTTCCCTTTCACAGGCCCCTCTGGGAGACTGATGTTCCAGACCAGGTCTCCCCAGAGCAGCAGGAGATCCCTGTCCTCCCAGGGGGGCTGCTGAAGGTCCTGAGCCCACTGGGCCAGAGTCTTCCCTGGGCGCTCCGCCCACCCAGACTGCCAGCCCTGCATCCCCTCTCTTTGGGACCTGCCTGAGCCATCAGTGTCCTCCACCTCCCTTTCAGTCTCCAGCTCCACCTCATAGCTCCCCCTGCTGCTTGTAAGACTCCCTGCAGAGGCTACAGAGGCTGCCTCCCAGTCCCTGTCCCTAGAGGCCCTTGCTGTGCCACTCCTGCTTCTAGGGGGGCTTCCCCAGGCCTGCTCCCTCAGAGACCAGCCCCCAGGGAGCCTCTCCCCCTGTCCCTGCCGCTTCAGACGCTCTCTCCCCCTCTCCCTGTGCCCAGCAGAGGCTTGCCGGCCTTCCAGCTGGGCTCCCTGAGCTTCTGCTCCAGAGGCCTGCAAAGCCCGGGGCTCGCCTAGCCTGGCTTCCCCAGGGAGGCCTCCCTCCAGTTCAGCCTGCCCCAGCAGGGCGGGGCACGCCCATCCTTGCCCCAAAGGGGCCCCCCCTCGATCCTCGGGGTGCCTAGGAAGCCCTGCCACACTGTCCCCTTCCAACTCCATCCCCACAGGCTGGATGGGGAAGGATTCTGCTCTGGCCTCCTGTTGCAGCTGAGCTTGTTGCATGGGGAAAGGCTGCAAGATGGCTCCTGGGCCTCTCCCAGCCAAACTTTCCCCTGCTGCTCCCGCTCCAATCCTCCGACATCCACCCCCCAAAACACCTACATCGGGGTCCCCTAAGGTTCCCCTACATGGTGGGGTGTCCCCCACCCGCGCCCCCTCCGTATTGAGCGAAAAAATTAAGTTTTTTCCACACCAACCTGAGGAGCTCCCAACAAACACAACCTCACCCACCGGAAGTCAGGTTAGGGTTAGGGTTAGGGTTAGGGTTAGGGTTAGGGTTAGGGTTAGGGTTAGGGTTAGGGTTAGGGTTAGGGTTAGGGTTAGGGTTAGGGTTAGGGTTAGGGGTTAGGGTTAGGGTTAGGGTTAGGGTTAGGGTTAGGGTTAGGGTTAGGGTTAGGGTTAGGGTTAGGGTTAGGGTTAGGGTTAGGGTTAGGGTTAGGGTTAGGGTTAGGGTTAGGGTTAGGGTTAGGGTTAGGGTTAGGAATAAATGATTTTTTTTTTTTTTTTAGGAATAAATGATTTTTATTGGACAAAGCCACCGTCCTACAGCACGTAAAAACAGTTGTCAGGAACACAAGCACAGCCAACAGGGAGGACAAGGTACAAAGCAACGGCAGACAACGCATAAAAACACAGAAGCAAATAAACAAACCCCCCTCGGAGAAGTACATCCCTCTGTACAGAACCCAGGACAGACCTGGGAAACAAAGGCAGTTCAAAGCAAATACATAACTAATACAAAACAGGTACACAAAGAGTTACAGCAGCAGAAAACAGAATCAAAAAGGTTCAACTATTTACAACTATGTACAACTATTTACAACAGGGCATACGGAGAGAGAACACACAGGAGGGAGATGGACAAGGAACCCCCGTACCCACAGGCCGCCCTTGCTACCGGGGCACCGCCACCTCCTTGTCCCCGACTCCGTCAGGGGGGTCAGGGTTAGGGTTAGGGTTAGGGTTAGGGTTAGGGTTAGGGTTAGGGTTAGGGTTAGGGTTAGGGTTAGGGTTAGGGTTAGGAAAATATAATTTTTTTTTTTTTTTTTAGGAAAATATAATTTTTATTGGGTTAAAACCACCGTTCTACAAAACACAAGTACAGAGAGGGGAGATGCCCGCTACATAAACTGTGAGCAGAGCTCCCCGGTACAAAACAAATGCAGAAACAGAGTTAAAAGGTTACATTCCCCAAAACAGCACCCTCCCCACCCCAACAAAGTCCCTCCTGGTGCAAGCAAAGGGGAAAAAACAGAAAATACATAAACACAAAGGTCCATCCTGGCTCAGATACATTTCTAAAGTAACATTGGAAAAACCATATACAAAAGCAGTGTCAAATATACAAACATTTACAGATATTTACAGTGCAAAAGGCCCCTCTATGTGATGGGCGGGTGCACCCCCTGCAGCCAGGCCCACCGCCGCCGCCACTTGTCCCGAGGCAGGACGCCCCGCTCGTAGCCGGCCTGGTCGCGGAGCCGGGACACCACGAAGTCCGTCCACGCCCGGGCCTCGGTGGGCTTCCCGCCCTGCAGCTCCTTGCCCCGCTGGATGGAGAGGGCCAGCAGGACGAAGAGGTTGACCAGCCGGACCACGGCCCACGGGACGGCTCTGGCGAAGGCCCGGGGCCCGCTCCACGCTCCCGCACCTGCTGCTGGCTCGGCCCCGGAGACCACCGTCTCCCAGCCCTGCTCCGCCAGGCTCGGCCAGTCCAGGGCCTGAGCAACGTTCTCCCACAGGCGCCGGGCCGGGGCGCACTCGCTGACAAAGTGCGCCACCGTCTCTCGTGGGAGGGGCTGCTCCGAGCAGGCCGGCCGACGGCAGAGCTTGCTGGACTCCACCAGCCAGGGGCTCGTGGCCCCCACCCGCAGCACCTGGTGGAAGGCCCGCCAGCGCAGCTCCCACAGGCTGTGGGGGATCAGCCGGTCCCCGAAGGTGCCCCGGACCGCCTCCGCCTGGAAGAGGTAGTCCGAGAGGCGGGCCCGCTTGAGGCGCCGGTGCGCCCGGGCCGTCTCCAGCAGCCCCTCGGTCAGGGCGTTGTAGATGGCACGCCGGAGAGCCGCCTCCTCCACCCCGGCGTCCGGCCCCTTGCACTGCGCCGCGCTCACCCCGAACTCCCGGATCCAGCCCGCCGCCTCCTGCCAGTACTCCGGGAGGCCGAGCCGCAGCGCGGCCGAGAGGCGGAAGCCCGTCTCCTGCCCCGTCCACCAGCGGCGCCCCCAGGCCGTGCCCTCGAGCACGTCGCGCAGACGGGCCCAGGCCGAGCCGCCCTTTGTGACGGCTAGGGGCACGCCCGCCTCCTCCTCGGCCCGCAGCCGCAGCTGCCACCGCACCACGCCCCCGCAGTTGGCCGCCAGGAAGACGGCCAGGAAGAGCGGGCCCAGCGCCCGCAGGCCCAGGCCTCCCTCGGCCACCCGCCCGTAGGCGGTGGCCCGCGCCAGGGGGAAGAACTTGGTGCCCCACAGGAACGCAAAGACCCGCCCCGTCACGCCGTCCAGGAGGCGCTTGGGCGGAGGGAACACCGCGGCCAGGCTGGTGGCCATCGGGGCACAATAGGTGTTCACGTAGCGCACCCGCTGGTACAGGCCCAGGCGCCAGGGCTGCCACAGCCGCAGCTTGGCCTCCACCTTCTCCTCCCAGGCCCGCCAGTTGGCCTCCCAGCCCCGGCCGCGCAGGCTGAAGTGCACGCCCAGGATGGGGACCGTCTCCGCCTCCTCGCCCGCTGCTGCCGGGGCGCCCTCCTCCTCCTCCTCCCAGAGCGAGGCCATGGAGCGGAGCCCCACCGATTCCGCCCGGGGCCGGAGGACATAGCTCCGGGACTTGTCCGGGTTGACGGCCGCCCCAGACACAGCCTCGTACGCCCGGATCTGCTCCCGGACCGCCCGCAGCTCCCCAGAGGTCCGCACCAGCAGCGAGACGTCGTCGGCGTGGGCCACGACCTTCACGGGCCCCTCGCCGCTGCCCCCGGACAGGTCGATGCCCCCGATCCGCCCGTCCCGCTGGATGCGCACCAGCAGCGGGTCCAGCGCCAGCACGTACAGCAGGGCGCTGAGCGGGCAGCCCTGCCGGATGCCCGAGCGCAGGAAGACCGGCTCCCCCGGGTGCCCGTTCACCCACGGGGTGACGCTGGCCTGGCGGTACAGGGTGCGCAGGTACCCCACGAAGGCCTCGGGGACGCCCTTGCTGACCAGCACCTGCTCCAGGTAGGCCCGGTCGACCCGGTCGAAGGCCTTCGACTGGTCGACCTGCAGGACCGCGCCGCCCCACACGCCCGCCCGGGTGGCCTGGAAGACCTCCCGCAGCACGATCAGCGAGTCCGCCATCCGCCGCCCCGGGACCGCGCTGGTCTGCGTCCCATGGACCAGCTTGGGCGACACCCTCGCCAGGCGGGTGTTGAGCACCTTGGCGAGGATGCGGTAGTCCACGTTGGTCAGCGTGATGGGGCGCCAGTTGGTGACCAGCGTGGGGTCCCCTCCCTTGTACAGGAAGGTGAACGCCCCCCCGAAGAACGCCCCGCTGAAGCTGCTCTTCCCCGACAGGGCCTCGTTGAAGGCCTCTGTCAGCGGCTGGGCCAGGTGCTGCTGGAAGGCCTTGTAGAAGGCGTAGCCCAGGCCGTCCGGGCCGGGCGCCGAGGCCTCTCGGCCCCGCCGGATGGCCTCCAGCACCTCCTCCACCGTCACCGGACGGGTCAGGCCCTCCTCCTCCTCCGCGCTGAGCCGGTCCCGCTCCTCGGGCAGGGCGTCCCGCAAGAAGGCCCGCACGGCCTCCGGGTCCTGCCCCTTGCCCCCGTAGAGCGCCTGATAGTGTCGGTGCAGGACCGACAGCATGCCCTCCGGGGTGGTGCGCAGCTGCCCGCTCTCCGCCTCCCGCAGGCCCTCCATGGGCTGCTGGGGCGCCCGGACCCGCCGGCTCCGCTCCCACTCGTCGCGCTCGACCACCGGCCCCTTGGCGCGGCATCGCTGCCGCTGCCGCCGGCGCTCGCGCCGCTTGCGGTGGAAGGCCTGGACGACGTCGCCGTCCCGCGCCAGCTTCTCCCGGTCCCAGGCCAGGCCCCGGTTGATGCGCTGGTGGGCGGCCAGGAACCCGTTCAGCGCCCGGTGGTACTCCGCCAGGTCCCGGCGGTAGGCCCGCGCGGTCAGCGCCTGGCACCGGCTCCGGATCTCCCCCTTCAGGCTCTCCCACCAGGCCGTGAGCCGGCAGGGCTCGTGCGCCAGCCGGGTCTTGGCGGATACGATGGCCGCCTCCAGCACGTCCCGCAGCTCCTGCTCCCGCAGCAGGTGCGGGTGCAGCCGCCAACGCGGCCGCCCGCGGGGCGGCAGGCGCCCCGCCGCCAGGCGACAGGCCAGCAGGCCGTGGTCCGACCACGGCGTCAGGCGCAGCTGGCACTCCCGCACCTCCCAGAAGGCCTCCGCCCACACCCGGTCCAGCCGGCTGGCCACGCTGGGGTGGTAATAGGTGAAGCGGCCCTCCCGCCGCTCCGGGCAGTTGGCTTGGAAGGTGTGCCTGCAGTGCGTGGGGAAGAAGCCCAGATGGTTCTCCGCCTGCAGGGCCGCGTCCACGAGGCCGAGCTCGCCCTCCAGGAGCTGCTGCAAGCTCCTCTCCTCCGGGGTCAGGGGGGCCGGGGCTGGCGCCGCCCCGGGACGCAGCGACACCCGGTCCTGCTCCCGGGCCCGGTTGTTGAAATCCCCTGCTACCAGCAACGACCTCTGGGTCGCCACCGCGTGGTCCCGCAGGCGCGTCCACAGGCTCTTGCGGAGCCCGGTCCGCTGGGGGCCGTAGACGGCGCAGAGCCGGAAACGCCGCTCCTCCGGCTCGCCGGACTCGGAGACGCCGGACAGGTTAAAATCCAGCAGGGCCAAGTGCCCCGGCGTCACCTCCACCCAGCGCTTGACGGTCAGGCCCTTCCGGGCCCGCACCAGCACCGCCACCCCGCCTGTCCCTTCCGGGGTGAAGGACCAGAAGGACGGGCCGCCCCGCCAGCGCCGCTGAGCACTGCTGCGCTCCTCCTCTCCCCGAAAGTGCAGCTCCTGCAGCACGATCAGGTCGAGGTCCAGGCGGTCGAGCGCCGCCAGGATCTCCCCCCGCCTCTCTTCCTGCCTCAAGCCCCTGGCGTTCCAGGTGGCTAAGTTTAGCCTCCAGGCTGGACCCCCTTGGCTCTCCATTTGGATAGCGCAATAAAGTGGGGTTGGGTCCCAAAACAAAGGATCGACGGTACAAACGAAAAACGCTTAAGTCAGCTGCAAAGGACTCCCAACGAACAGAAATCACGATAAATACATAAGAACACAAACTGAAAACTGGCTTCACTCAGCCGCCGCCCCAGCGTGCGGTGCACCCGGTGCAGGTCCACCCTCCTGCTGCTGCTGCTCTCCGCTCGGAGAGGGGTCCGGAGCCGCCGACTGGCACTCCATCTCCTCCCCGGCGTCCTCCTCTACCCCCCCCAGGCTCGCGTCTGGGGGTGTAGCAATACCAATGAGGGGGTGGGTGGGGTCCGTCTCGGTGCCCCCGCCGCCCGGCCCTTCCCCAGGGTCCCCCTCCTCCGGCCGCCACTCCGGAGAGAGCGCCAGTTGCAGGCACTGGTCGCTCGTCTCCATCTCATGGGACGACGGGTCCCCCTCTCCCTCGTTGCCGTGCTCCACTGCCACGTGTTGCGCAGTGCCAGCCTCCGTTGTTCCTCCCGGCGTGCCGGGTGCCCTCTCCCCCTGGGCCACAAGGGCCGGACCCTGTTCCTGCTCCACCTCGGGGTTGGGCGAAGCCTTCCGAGGCTTCTTGCGCCTCTCCTTGGGGCTCTCCCGCACCTTGCCCTCCTCCGCGTCCCCAGGGGACTCCGGACCCGCCTTGTCACCCCTCCGCTTGCGAGAGCTGCGCCTCTGCTTGGGCCGCTGCTCCGCCCGGCTGCCCACCAAGCTCTCCTCCTCGGACGAGGAGCTCCCGCCTGCCGCCGGGGCCTCTCCCTCCTCCTGCTCCGCCAGCACACGCAGCACCCCATAGCGGGACGGGCCCGCCTCCTCCTCCACCTCCTGGCCTCCTTGCGGCTCTGCCCGGCCCGTGCCCTTCCCACGACCGCGGGACACGGTCGTCCAGCCCGCCTCCTCCTCCTCCCGAGCCTCGTCCTGCGCCGCCCCTGCCCGGGCCTCTGCCTGCTGCTGCTGGCTCCGCTCCGCCCTGCGAGCCCGCTCCTCCCGCCGCTCCTTTGCAGCTCGTTCCCGGGCCTCCGCCTCCCGCCGCATCCCCTCGGTGGCCTGCCGCCACTCACGCTCGTAGGCGTCGGGGTAGCGGATGTTAATGGCGGACTGGGGGCAGAGCCGGTAAGCGTGCCCGCGCTCCCCACACAGGCTGCAGGTGACCGGCCGATCGCACAGGCCGGTCCGGTGGCCCCGCACCCCGCACTTGGAGCACAGCTCCGAAACGCAGTGGCGGCGGAGGTGGTCAAAGCCGCCACACAGGAAACAGGCCGGCGGCTGCCCGCTGTACCTGGTCACGCCCCGATCTGCCCCCATGAAAAAATATTTGGGGAGGTGGCGCAACCTGCCGGTGAACGGCTCCCGCCCGAGGGATACGATGGCCCGGTACTCCCCCGTCCAGTACCCCTTGGCGTCCAAGCGCTTCTCGGGCGGCATCAGCACCGTGCAGTGCCGGCTCAGCCACCGCCCGACGTCCTCCTCCGGCACCACGGTGGTGCGGAAGAACACGGTGAGGACCTTGGCCTCCCCCCGGAATAGCGGGATCAGGGAGAGGTCCTGGGCAAAGCGGGGGTCCCGCCGATACGCCTCCCGTGCCCGCTCCCAGAACAGCTGGTATCCCAGCTCGCTCCGGAAGCAGAGGTCGATCTCGGGGATCCCCGGGGGCGTCAAGATGGCCAAGACCTCTGCGGGCGGAAAACCCAGCTCCCCCTCGAGGAACTCCCCCTCGATCCACTCCCGGGTACAGGTCTCGGCCTTATCCCCCTTGCAGCGCAGGCGCACCACAAAGCGCTGCCGGGGGTCCTGCTGTGGCTGCTGTGGCCCCTCCTCAAAAAAACGGTGGAGGAACTCGGCGTCCTCCCACAGCTCCCTGTCCGGGTCCTCCCAGGTGGCCCTGCCGGGGCGTGCTCCAGCACCCGCCCCCCTCGGTCCTGCTGCGGTGCCCCCAGCCGCGGCAGAGGCGTAGCTCCGGGGCGGCCGCCCGCTGCCCACGCCCCCGCTCGCCGCCCTGTTGGTATCGGGCTGTGGCTGTTTTGGTGGCGGAGTGTGTCTATCGGGTTTCCCCGTGTCCGTGTTGGCAGAGTTCAGTTCCACAGTGTCTGTGTGGGGCAGAGTTATACTCACTCTGCCACCGCCAGATGGTCCTTGTGGCTCCATGGCCGTCACGTCCCTGCCCGCCTCCGCGGGGTCTGCGCCGTCTGCCGCCGCCGCCACTGCCGCCACGTCGCTCCTCGCCGTCGCCGTCACCGTCGCCCGCGTGGACCGGTCTCCGGGTGTTGTCTGCTGGGGTCCTGGGCCGTTCCGCTCCTCCTGCCGTCGTCCGCCACCGCCGCTGCCGCCTCCGCTGCTGCCGCTCGGTCCTCTCCCGCCTCCGTCCGATCTCCCGGGTCCGCTCCACAGGCTGGGTCCCCGATCGGGCCCCCGGTCTCGCTCCCGCTCCACCTCGGCCTCCGCCCTGGCCGCCGCCCGCTGACGGATCCGCAGCCTCTCCTGCAGCGCCTCCGCGATCCGCTCCAGGCCGCTCGCAAAGGCGCTGCCCGTCAGCTCCGCTCCGCCCTCTCCGTCCAGGAACGGGGGCCGGTTGTCCCGCGACAGCGCCTCCGCATCTGTCAGCGTGCGGCTCCTCCGCTCCCAGTGCCCTGCCACTGCCTGCAGCACTACCCGCATCCCGTCCTCCGTCAGCCAGGACGGGAAGCGAGCTTTGCGGTGCCTAAACCTGCGGAAGGAGAGCACCTTCCGCACAGCCATGATGGTATGGGCCTTGTGCTGGAGTGCCTGCTCCAGGGGGCCCTCCCACTGCTCCCTGAGCACATCCACCAGTTTCCCCTTGGCCTCGCTCAGCAGGTCAAAAACCTGCTGCTGGCTGCATTTGCTCAGGTCTTTGAGTTTAAATTTCCCTTTCACAGGCCCCTCTGGGAGACTGATGTTCCAGACCAGGTCTCCCCAGAGCAGCAGGAGATCCCTGTCCTCCCAGGGGGGCTGCTGAAGGTCCTGAGCCCACTGGGCCAGAGTCTTCCCTGGGCGCTCCGCCCACCCAGACTGCCAGCCCTGCATCCCCTCTCTTTGGGACCTGCCTGAGCCATCAGTGTCCTCCACCTCCCTTTCAGTCTCCAGCTCCACCTCATAGCTCCCCCTGCTGCTTGTAAGACTCCCTGCAGAGGCTACAGAGGCTGCCTCCCAGTCCCTGTCCCTAGAGGCCCTTGCTGTGCCACTCCTGCTTCTAGGGGGGCTTCCCCAGGCCTGCTCCCTCAGAGACCAGCCCCCAGGGAGCCTCTCCCCCTGTCCCTGCCGCTTCAGACGCTCTCTCCCCCTCTCCCTGTGCCCAGCAGAGGCTTGCCGGCCTTCCAGCTGGGCTCCCTGAGCTTCTGCTCCAGAGGCCTGCAAAGCCCGGGGCTCGCCTAGCCTGGCTTCCCCAGGGAGGCCTCCCTCCAGTTCAGCCTGCCCCAGCAGGGCGGGGCACGCCCATCCTTGCCCCAAAGGGGCCCCCCCTCGATCCTCGGGGTGCCTAGGAAGCCCTGCCACACTGTCCCCTTCCAACTCCATCCCCACAGGCTGGATGGGGAAGGATTCTGCTCTGGCCTCCTGTTGCAGCTGAGCTTGTTGCATGGGGAAAGGCTGCAAGATGGCTCCTGGGCCTCTCCCAGCCAAACTTTCCCCTGCTGCTCCCGCTCCAATCCTCCGACATCCACCCCCCAAAACACCTACATCGGGGTCCCCTAAGGTTCCCCTACATGGTGGGGTGTCCCCCACCCGCGCCCCCTCCGTATTGAGCGAAAAAATTAAGTTTTTTCCACACCAACCTGAGGAGCTCCCAACAAACACAACCTCACCCACCGGAAGTCAGGTTAGGGTTAGGGTTAGGGTTAGGGTTAGGGTTAGGGTTAGGGTTAGGGTTAGGGTTAGGGTTAGGGTTAGGGTTAGGGTTAGGGTTAGGGTTAGGGTTAGGGTTAGGGTTAGGGTTAGGGTTAGGGTTAGGAAAATATAATTTTTTTTTTTTTTTAGGAAAATATAATTTTTATTGGGTTAAAACCACCGTTCTACAAAACACAAGTACAGAGAGGGGAGATGCCCGCTACATAAACTGTGAGCAGAGCTCCCCGGTACAAAACAAATGCAGAAACAGAGTTAAAAGGTTACATTCCCCAAAACAGCACCCTCCCCACCCCAACAAAGTCCCTCCTGGTGCAAGCAAAGGGGAAAAAACAGAAAATACATAAACACAAAGGTCCATCCTGGCTCAGATACATTTCTAAAGTAACATTGGAAAAACCATATACAAAAGCAGTGTCAAATATACAAACATTTACAGATATTTACAGTGCAAAAGGCCCCTCTATGTGATGGGCGGGTGCACCCCCTGCAGCCAGGCCCACCGCCGCCGCCACTTGTCCCGAGGCAGGACGCCCCGCTCGTAGCCGGCCTGGTCGCGGAGCCGGGACACCACGAAGTCCGTCCACGCCCGGGCCTCGGTGGGCTTCCCGCCCTGCAGCTCCTTGCCCCGCTGGATGGAGAGGGCGAGCAGGACAAAAAGGTTGACCAGCCGGACCACGGCCCACGGGACGGCTCTGGCGAAGGCCCGGGGCCCGCTCCACGCTCCCGCACCTGCTGCTGGCTCGGCCCCGGAGACCACCGTCTCCCAGCCCTGCTCCGCCAGGCTCGGCCAGTCCAGGGCCTGAGCAACGTTCTCCCACAGGCGCCGGGCCGGGGCGCACTCGCTGACAAAGTGCGCCACCGTCTCTCGTGGGAGGGGCTGCTCCGAGCAGGCCGGCCGACGGCAGAGCTTGCTGGACTCCACCAGCCAGGGGCTCGTGGCCCCCACCCGCAGCACCTGGTGGAAGGCCCGCCAGCGCAGCTCCCACAGGCTGTGGGGGATCAGCCGGTCCCCGAAGGTGCCCCGGACCGCCTCCGCCTGGAAGAGGTAGTCCGAGAGGCGGGCCCGCTTGAGGCGCCGGTGCGCCCGGGCCGTCTCCAGCAGCCCCTCGGTCAGGGCGTTGTAGATGGCACGCCGGAGAGCCGCCTCCTCCACCCCGGCGTCCGGCCCCTTGCACTGCGCCGCGCTCACCCCGAACTCCCGGATCCAGCCCGCCGCCTCCTGCCAGTACTCCGGGAGGCCGAGCCGCAGCGCGGCCGAGAGGCGGAAGCCCGTCTCCTGCCCCGTCCACCAGCGGCGCCCCCAGGCCGTGCCCTCGAGCACGTCGCGCAGACGGGCCCAGGCCGAGCCGCCCTTTGTGACGGCTAGGGGCACGCCCGCCTCCTCCTCGGCCCGCAGCCGCAGCTGCCACCGCACCACGCCCCCGCAGTTGGCCGCCAGGAAGACGGCCAGGAAGAGCGGGCCCAGCGCCCGCAGGCCCAGGCCTCCCTCGGCCACCCGCCCGTAGGCGGTGGCCCGCGCCAGGGGGAAGAACTTGGTGCCCCACAGGAACGCAAAGACCCGCCCCGTCACGCCGTCCAGGAGGCGCTTGGGCGGAGGGAACACCGCGGCCAGGCTGGTGGCCATCGGGGCACAATAGGTGTTCACGTAGCGCACCCGCTGGTACAGGCCCAGGCGCCAGGGCTGCCACAGCCGCAGCTTGGCCTCCACCTTCTCCTCCCAGGCCCGCCAGTTGGCCTCCCAGCCCCGGCCGCGCAGGCTGAAGTGCACGCCCAGGATGGGGACCGTCTCCGCCTCCTCGCCCGCTGCTGCCGGGGCGCCCTCCTCCTCCTCCTCCCAGAGCGAGGCCATGGAGCGGAGCCCCACCGATTCCGCCCGGGGCCGGAGGACATAGCTCCGGGACTTGTCCGGGTTGACGGCCGCCCCAGACACAGCCTCGTACGCCCGGATCTGCTCCCGGACCGCCCGCAGCTCCCCAGAGGTCCGCACCAGCAGCGAGACGTCGTCGGCGTGGGCCACGACCTTCACGGGCCCCTCGCCGCTGCCCCCGGACAGGTCGATGCCCCCGATCCGCCCGTCCCGCTGGATGCGCACCAGCAGCGGGTCCAGCGCCAGCACGTACAGCAGGGCGCTGAGCGGGCAGCCCTGCCGGATGCCCGAGCGCAGGAAGACCGGCTCCCCCGGGTGCCCGTTCACCCACGGGGTGACGCTGGCCTGGCGGTACAGGGTGCGCAGGTACCCCACGAAGGCCTCGGGGACGCCCTTGCTGACCAGCACCTGCTCCAGGTAGGCCCGGTCGACCCGGTCGAAGGCCTTCGACTGGTCGACCTGCAGGACCGCGCCGCCCCACACGCCCGCCCGGGTGGCCTGGAAGACCTCCCGCAGCACGATCAGCGAGTCCGCCATCCGCCGCCCCGGGACCGCGCTGGTCTGCGTCCCATGGACCAGCTTGGGCGACACCCTCGCCAGGCGGGTGTTGAGCACCTTGGCGAGGATGCGGTAGTCCACGTTGGTCAGCGTGATGGGGCGCCAGTTGGTGACCAGCGTGGGGTCCCCTCCCTTGTACAGGAAGGTGAACGCCCCCCCGAAGAACGCCCCGCTGAAGCTGCTCTTCCCCGACAGGGCCTCGTTGAAGGCCTCTGTCAGCGGCTGGGCCAGGTGCTGCTGGAAGGCCTTGTAGAAGGCGTAGCCCAGGCCGTCCGGGCCGGGCGCCGAGGCCTCTCGGCCCCGCCGGATGGCCTCCAGCACCTCCTCCACCGTCACCGGACGGGTCAGGCCCTCCTCCTCCTCCGCGCTGAGCCGGTCCCGCTCCTCGGGCAGGGCGTCCCGCAAGAAGGCCCGCACGGCCTCCGGGTCCTGCCCCTTGCCCCCGTAGAGCGCCTGATAGTGTCGGTGCAGGACCGACAGCATGCCCTCCGGGGTGGTGCGCAGCTGCCCGCTCTCCGCCTCCCGCAGGCCCTCCATGGGCTGCTGGGGCGCCCGGACCCGCCGGCTCCGCTCCCACTCGTCGCGCTCGACCACCGGCCCCTTGGCGCGGCATCGCTGCCGCTGCCGCCGGCGCTCGCGCCGCTTGCGGTGGAAGGCCTGGACGACGTCGCCGTCCCGCGCCAGCTTCTCCCGGTCCCAGGCCAGGCCCCGGTTGATGCGCTGGTGGGCGGCCAGGAACCCGTTCAGCGCCCGGTGGTACTCCGCCAGGTCCCGGCGGTAGGCCCGCGCGGTCAGCGCCTGGCACCGGCTCCGGATCTCCCCCTTCAGGCTCTCCCACCAGGCCGTGAGCCGGCAGGGCTCGTGCGCCAGCCGGGTCTTGGCGGATACGATGGCCGCCTCCAGCACGTCCCGCAGCTCCTGCTCCCGCAGCAGGTGCGGGTGCAGCCACCAACGCGGCCGCCCGCGGGGCGGCAGGCGCCCCGCCGCCAGGCGACAGGCCAGCAGGCCGTGGTCCGACCACGGCGTCAGGCGCAGCTGGCACTCCCGCACCTCCCAGAAGGCCTCCGCCCACACCCGGTCCAGCCGGCTGGCCACGCTGGGGTGGTAATAGGTGAAGCGGCCCTCCCGCCGCTCCGGGCAGTTGGCTTGGAAGGTGTGCCTGCAGTGCGTGGGGAAGAAGCCCAGATGGTTCTCCGCCTGCAGGGCCGCGTCCACGAGGCCGAGCTCGCCCTCCAGGAGCTGCTGCAAGCTCCTCTCCTCCGGGGTCAGGGGGGCCGGGGCTGGCGCCGCCCCGGGACGCAGCGACACCCGGTCCTGCTCCCGGGCCCGGTTGTTGAAATCCCCTGCTACCAGCAACGACCTCTGGGTCGCCACCGCGTGGTCCCGCAGGCGCGTCCACAGGCTCTTGCGGAGCCCGGTCCGCTGGGGGCCGTAGACGGCGCAGAGCCGGAAACGCCGCTCCTCCGGCTCGCCGGACTCGGAGACGCCGGACAGGTTAAAATCCAGCAGGGCCAAGTGCCCCGGCGTCACCTCCACCCAGCGCTTGACGGTCAGGCCCTTCCGGGCCCGCACCAGCACCGCCACCCCGCCTGTCCCTTCCGGGGTGAAGGACCAGAAGGACGGGCCGCCCCGCCAGCGCCGCTGAGCACTGCTGCGCTCCTCCTCTCCCCGAAAGTGCAGCTCCTGCAGCACGATCAGGTCGAGGTCCAGGCGGTCGAGCGCCGCCAGGATCTCCCCCCGCCTCTCTTCCTGCCTCAAGCCCCTGGCGTTCCAGGTGGCTAAGTTTAGCCTCCAGGCTGGACCCCCTTGGCTCTCCATTTGGATAGCGCAATAAAGTGGGGTTGGGTCCCAAAACAAAGGATCGACGGTACAAACGAAAAACGCTTAAGTCAGCTGCAAAGGACTCCCAACGAACAGAAATCACGATAAATACATAAGAACACAAACTGAAAACTGGCTTCACTCAGCCGCCGCCCCAGCGTGCGGTGCACCCGGTGCAGGTCCACCCTCCTGCTGCTGCTGCTCTCCGCTCGGAGAGGGGTCCGGAGCCGCCGACTGGCACTCCATCTCCTCCCCGGCGTCCTCCTCTACCCCCCCCAGGCTCGCGTCTGGGGGTGTAGCAATACCAATGAGGGGGTGGGTGGGGTCCGTCTCGGTGCCCCCGCCGCCCGGCCCTTCCCCAGGGTCCCCCTCCTCCGGCCGCCACTCCGGAGAGAGCGCCAGTTGCAGGCACTGGTCGCTCGTCTCCATCTCATGGGACGACGGGTCCCCCTCTCCCTCGTTGCCGTGCTCCACTGCCACGTGTTGCGCAGTGCCAGCCTCCGTTGTTCCTCCCGGCGTGCCGGGTGCCCTCTCCCCCTGGGCCACAAGGGCCGGACCCTGTTCCTGCTCCACCTCGGGGTTGGGCGAAGCCTTCCGAGGCTTCTTGCGCCTCTCCTTGGGGCTCTCCCGCACCTTGCCCTCCTCCGCGTCCCCAGGGGACTCCGGACCCGCCTTGTCACCCCTCCGCTTGCGAGAGCTGCGCCTCTGCTTGGGCCGCTGCTCCGCCCGGCTGCCCACCAAGCTCTCCTCCTCGGACGAGGAGCTCCCGCCTGCCGCCGGGGCCTCTCCCTCCTCCTGCTCCGCCAGCACACGCAGCACCCCATAGCGGGACGGGCCCGCCTCCTCCTCCACCTCCTGGCCTCCTTGCGGCTCTGCCCGGCCCGTGCCCTTCCCACGACCGCGGGACACGGTCGTCCAGCCCGCCTCCTCCTCCTCCCGAGCCTCGTCCTGCGCCGCCCCTGCCCGGGCCTCTGCCTGCTGCTGCTGGCTCCGCTCCGCCCTGCGAGCCCGCTCCTCCCGCCGCTCCTTTGCAGCTCGTTCCCGGGCCTCCGCCTCCCGCCGCATCCCCTCGGTGGCCTGCCGCCACTCACGCTCGTAGGCGTCGGGGTAGCGGATGTTAATGGCGGACTGGGGGCAGAGCCGGTAAGCGTGCCCGCGCTCCCCACACAGGCTGCAGGTGACCGGCCGATCGCACAGGCCGGTCCGGTGGCCCCGCACCCCGCACTTGGAGCACAGCTCCGAAACGCAGTGGCGGCGGAGGTGGTCAAAGCCGCCACACAGGAAACAGGCCGGCGGCTGCCCGCTGTACCTGGTCACGCCCCGATCTGCCCCCATGAAAAAATATTTGGGGAGGTGGCGCAACCTGCCGGTGAACGGCTCCCGCCCGAGGGATACGATGGCCCGGTACTCCCCCGTCCAGTACCCCTTGGCGTCCAAGCGCTTCTCGGGCGGCATCAGCACCGTGCAGTGCCGGCTCAGCCACCGCCCGACGTCCTCCTCCGGCACCACGGTGGTGCGGAAGAACACGGTGAGGACCTTGGCCTCCCCCCGGAATAGCGGGATCAGGGAGAGGTCCTGGGCAAAGCGGGGGTCCCGCCGATACGCCTCCCGTGCCCGCTCCCAGAACAGCTGGTATCCCAGCTCGCTCCGGAAGCAGAGGTCGATCTCGGGGATCCCCGGGGGCGTCAAGATGGCCAAGACCTCTGCGGGCGGAAAACCCAGCTCCCCCTCGAGGAACTCCCCCTCGATCCACTCCCGGGTACAGGTCTCGGCCTTATCCCCCTTGCAGCGCAGGCGCACCACAAAGCGCTGCCGGGGGTCCTGCTGTGGCTGCTGTGGCCCCTCCTCAAAAAAACGGTGGAGGAACTCGGCGTCCTCCCACAGCTCCCTGTCCGGGTCCTCCCAGGTGGCCCTGCCGGGGCGTGCTCCAGCACCCGCCCCCCTCGGTCCTGCTGCGGTGCCCCCAGCCGCGGCAGAGGCGTAGCTCCGGGGCGGCCGCCCGCTGCCCACGCCCCCGCTCGCCGCCCTGTTGGTATCGGGCTGTGGCTGTTTTGGTGGCGGAGTGTGTCTATCGGGTTTCCCCGTGTCCGTGTTGGCAGAGTTCAGTTCCACAGTGTCTGTGTGGGGCAGAGTTATACTCACTCTGCCACCGCCAGATGGTCCTTGTGGCTCCATGGCCGTCACGTCCCTGCCCGCCTCCGCGGGGTCTGCGCCGTCTGCCGCCGCCGCCACTGCCGCCACGTCGCTCCTCGCCGTCGCCGTCACCGTCGCCCGCGTGGACCGGTCTCCGGGTGTTGTCTGCTGGGGTCCTGGGCCGTTCCGCTCCTCCTGCCGTCGTCCGCCACCGCCGCTGCCGCCTCCGCTGCTGCCGCTCGGTCCTCTCCCGCCTCCGTCCGATCTCCCGGGTCCGCTCCACAGGCTGGGTCCCCGATCGGGCCCCCGGTCTCGCTCCCGCTCCACCTCGGCCTCCGCCCTGGCCGCCGCCCGCTGACGGATCCGCAGCCTCTCCTGCAGCGCCTCCGCGATCCGCTCCAGGCCGCTCGCAAAGGCGCTGCCCGTCAGCTCCGCTCCGCCCTCTCCGTCCAGGAACGGGGGCCGGTTGTCCCGCGACAGCGCCTCCGCATCTGTCAGCGTGCGGCTCCTCCGCTCCCAGTGCCCTGCCACTGCCTGCAGCACTACCCGCATCCCGTCCTCCGTCAGCCAGGACGGGAAGCGAGCTTTGCGGTGCCTAAACCTGCGGAAGGAGAGCACCTTCCGCACAGCCATGACGGTATGGGCCTTGTGCTGGAGTGCCTGCTCCAGGGGGCCCTCCCACTGCTCCCTGAGCACATCCACCAGTTTCCCCTTGGCCTCGCTCAGCAGGTCAAAAACCTGCTGCTGGCTGCATTTGCTCAGGTCTTTGAGTTTAAATTTCCCTTTCACAGGCCCCTCTGGGAGACTGATGTTCCAGACCAGGTCTCCCCAGAGCAGCAGGAGATCCCTGTCCTCCCAGGGGGGCTGCTGAAGGTCCTGAGCCCACTGGGCCAGAGTCTTCCCTGGGCGCTCCGCCCACCCAGACTGCCAGCCCTGCATCCCCTCTCTTTGGGACCTGCCTGAGCCATCAGTGTCCTCCACCTCCCTTTCAGTCTCCAGCTCCACCTCATAGCTCCCCCTGCTGCTTGTAAGACTCCCTGCAGAGGCTACAGAGGCTGCCTCCCAGTCCCTGTCCCTAGAGGCCCTTGCTGTGCCACTCCTGCTTCTAGGGGGGCTTCCCCAGGCCTGCTCCCTCAGAGACCAGCCCCCAGGGAGCCTCTCCCCCTGTCCCTGCCGCTTCAGACGCTCTCTCCCCCTCTCCCTGTGCCCAGCAGAGGCTTGCCGGCCTTCCAGCTGGGCTCCCTGAGCTTCTGCTCCAGAGGCCTGCAAAGCCCGGGGCTCGCCTAGCCTGGCTTCCCCAGGGAGGCCTCCCTCCAGTTCAGCCTGCCCCAGCAGGGCGGGGCACGCCCATCCTTGCCCCAAAGGGGCCCCCCCTCGATCCTCGGGGTGCCTAGGAAGCCCTGCCACACTGTCCCCTTCCAACTCCATCCCCACAGGCTGGATGGGGAAGGATTCTGCTCTGGCCTCCTGTTGCAGCTGAGCTTGTTGCATGGGGAAAGGCTGCAAGATGGCTCCTGGGCCTCTCCCAGCCAAACTTTCCCCTGCTGCTCCCGCTCCAATCCTCCGACATCCACCCCCCAAAACACCTACATCGGGGTCCCCTAAGGTTCCCCTACATGGTGGGGTGTCCCCCACCCGCGCCCCCTCCGTATTGAGCGAAAAAATTAAGTTTTTTCCACACCAACCTGAGGAGCTCCCAACAAACACAACCTCACCCACCGGAAGTCAGGTTAGGGTTAGGGTTAGGGTTAGGGTTAGGGTTAGGGTTAGGGTTAGGGTTAGGGTTAGGGTTAGGGTTAGGGTTAGGGTTAGGGTTAGGGTTAGGGTTAGGGGTTAGGGTTAGGGTTAGGGTTAGGGTTAGGGTTAGGGTTAGGGTTAGGGTTAGGGTTAGGGTTAGGGTTAGGGTTAGGGTTAGGGTTAGGGTTAGGGTTAGGGTTAGGGTTAGGGTTAGGGTTAGGGTTAGGGTTAGGGTTAGGGTTAGGGTTAGGAATAAATGATTTTTTTTTTTTTTTTAGGAATAAATGATTTTTATTGGACAAAGCCACCGTCCTACAGCACGTAAAAACAGTTGTCAGGAACACAAGCACAGCCAACAGGGAGGACAAGGTACAAAGCAACGGCAGACAACGCATAAAAACACAGAAGCAAATAAACAAACCCCCCTCGGAGAAGTACATCCCTCTGTACAGAACCCAGGACAGACCTGGGAAACAAAGGCAGTTCAAAGCAAATACATAACTAATACAAAACAGGTACACAAAGAGTTACAGCAGCAGAAAACAGAATCAAAAAGGTTCAACTATTTACAACTATGTACAACTATTTACAACAGGGCATACGGAGAGAGAACACACAGGAGGGAGATGGACAAGGAACCCCCGTACCCACAGGCCGCCCTTGCTACCGGGGCACCGCCACCTCCTTGTCCCCGACTCCGTCAGGGGGGTCAGGGTTAGGGTTAGGGTTAGGGTTAGGGTTAGGGTTAGGGTTAGGGTTAGGGTTAGGGTTAGGGTTAGGGTTAGGAAAATATAATTTTTTTTTTTTTTTTTAGGAAAATATAATTTTTATTGGGTTAAAACCACCGTTCTACAAAACACAAGTACAGAGAGGGGAGATGCCCGCTACATAAACTGTGAGCAGAGCTCCCCGGTACAAAACAAATGCAGAAACAGAGTTAAAAGGTTACATTCCCCAAAACAGCACCCTCCCCACCCCAACAAAGTCCCTCCTGGTGCAAGCAAAGGGGAAAAAACAGAAAATACATAAACACAAAGGTCCATCCTGGCTCAGATACATTTCTAAAGTAACATTGGAAAAACCATATACAAAAGCAGTGTCAAATATACAAACATTTACAGATATTTACAGTGCAAAAGGCCCCTCTATGTGATGGGCGGGTGCACCCCCTGCAGCCAGGCCCACCGCCGCCGCCACTTGTCCCGAGGCAGGACGCCCCGCTCGTAGCCGGCCTGGTCGCGGAGCCGGGACACCACGAAGTCCGTCCACGCCCGGGCCTCGGTGGGCTTCCCGCCCTGCAGCTCCTTGCCCCGCTGGATGGAGAGGGCCAGCAGGACGAAGAGGTTGACCAGCCGGACCACGGCCCACGGGACGGCTCTGGCGAAGGCCCGGGGCCCGCTCCACGCTCCCGCACCTGCTGCTGGCTCGGCCCCGGAGACCACCGTCTCCCAGCCCTGCTCCGCCAGGCTCGGCCAGTCCAGGGCCTGAGCAACGTTCTCCCACAGGCGCCGGGCCGGGGCGCACTCGCTGACAAAGTGCGCCACCGTCTCTCGTGGGAGGGGCTGCTCCGAGCAGGCCGGCCGACGGCAGAGCTTGCTGGACTCCACCAGCCAGGGGCTCGTGGCCCCCACCCGCAGCACCTGGTGGAAGGCCCGCCAGCGCAGCTCCCACAGGCTGTGGGGGATCAGCCGGTCCCCGAAGGTGCCCCGGACCGCCTCCGCCTGGAAGAGGTAGTCCGAGAGGCGGGCCCGCTTGAGGCGCCGGTGCGCCCGGGCCGTCTCCAGCAGCCCCTCGGTCAGGGCGTTGTAGATGGCACGCCGGAGAGCCGCCTCCTCCACCCCGGCGTCCGGCCCCTTGCACTGCGCCGCGCTCACCCCGAACTCCCGGATCCAGCCCGCCGCCTCCTGCCAGTACTCCGGGAGGCCGAGCCGCAGCGCGGCCGAGAGGCGGAAGCCCGTCTCCTGCCCCGTCCACCAGCGGCGCCCCCAGGCCGTGCCCTCGAGCACGTCGCGCAGACGGGCCCAGGCCGAGCCGCCCTTTGTGACGGCTAGGGGCACGCCCGCCTCCTCCTCGGCCCGCAGCCGCAGCTGCCACCGCACCACGCCCCCGCAGTTGGCCGCCAGGAAGACGGCCAGGAAGAGCGGGCCCAGCGCCCGCAGGCCCAGGCCTCCCTCGGCCACCCGCCCGTAGGCGGTGGCCCGCGCCAGGGGGAAGAACTTGGTGCCCCACAGGAACGCAAAGACCCGCCCCGTCACGCCGTCCAGGAGGCGCTTGGGCGGAGGGAACACCGCGGCCAGGCTGGTGGCCATCGGGGCACAATAGGTGTTCACGTAGCGCACCCGCTGGTACAGGCCCAGGCGCCAGGGCTGCCACAGCCGCAGCTTGGCCTCCACCTTCTCCTCCCAGGCCCGCCAGTTGGCCTCCCAGCCCCGGCCGCGCAGGCTGAAGTGCACGCCCAGGATGGGGACCGTCTCCGCCTCCTCGCCCGCTGCTGCCGGGGCGCCCTCCTCCTCCTCCTCCCAGAGCGAGGCCATGGAGCGGAGCCCCACCGATTCCGCCCGGGGCCGGAGGACATAGCTCCGGGACTTGTCCGGGTTGACGGCCGCCCCAGACACAGCCTCGTACGCCCGGATCTGCTCCCGGACCGCCCGCAGCTCCCCAGAGGTCCGCACCAGCAGCGAGACGTCGTCGGCGTGGGCCACGACCTTCACGGGCCCCTCGCCGCTGCCCCCGGACAGGTCGATGCCCCCGATCCGCCCGTCCCGCTGGATGCGCACCAGCAGCGGGTCCAGCGCCAGCACGTACAGCAGGGCGCTGAGCGGGCAGCCCTGCCGGATGCCCGAGCGCAGGAAGACCGGCTCCCCCGGGTGCCCGTTCACCCACGGGGTGACGCTGGCCTGGCGGTACAGGGTGCGCAGGTACCCCACGAAGGCCTCGGGGACGCCCTTGCTGACCAGCACCTGCTCCAGGTAGGCCCGGTCGACCCGGTCGAAGGCCTTCGACTGGTCGACCTGCAGGACCGCGCCGCCCCACACGCCCGCCCGGGTGGCCTGGAAGACCTCCCGCAGCACGATCAGCGAGTCCGCCATCCGCCGCCCCGGGACCGCGCTGGTCTGCGTCCCATGGACCAGCTTGGGCGACACCCTCGCCAGGCGGGTGTTGAGCACCTTGGCGAGGATGCGGTAGTCCACGTTGGTCAGCGTGATGGGGCGCCAGTTGGTGACCAGCGTGGGGTCCCCTCCCTTGTACAGGAAGGTGAACGCCCCCCCGAAGAACGCCCCGCTGAAGCTGCTCTTCCCCGACAGGGCCTCGTTGAAGGCCTCTGTCAGCGGCTGGGCCAGGTGCTGCTGGAAGGCCTTGTAGAAGGCGTAGCCCAGGCCGTCCGGGCCGGGCGCCGAGGCCTCTCGGCCCCGCCGGATGGCCTCCAGCACCTCCTCCACCGTCACCGGACGGGTCAGGCCCTCCTCCTCCTCCGCGCTGAGCCGGTCCCGCTCCTCGGGCAGGGCGTCCCGCAAGAAGGCCCGCACGGCCTCCGGGTCCTGCCCCTTGCCCCCGTAGAGCGCCTGATAGTGTCGGTGCAGGACCGACAGCATGCCCTCCGGGGTGGTGCGCAGCTGCCCGCTCTCCGCCTCCCGCAGGCCCTCCATGGGCTGCTGGGGCGCCCGGACCCGCCGGCTCCGCTCCCACTCGTCGCGCTCGACCACCGGCCCCTTGGCGCGGCATCGCTGCCGCTGCCGCCGGCGCTCGCGCCGCTTGCGGTGGAAGGCCTGGACGACGTCGCCGTCCCGCGCCAGCTTCTCCCGGTCCCAGGCCAGGCCCCGGTTGATGCGCTGGTGGGCGGCCAGGAACCCGTTCAGCGCCCGGTGGTACTCCGCCAGGTCCCGGCGGTAGGCCCGCGCGGTCAGCGCCTGGCACCGGCTCCGGATCTCCCCCTTCAGGCTCTCCCACCAGGCCGTGAGCCGGCAGGGCTCGTGCGCCAGCCGGGTCTTGGCGGATACGATGGCCGCCTCCAGCACGTCCCGCAGCTCCTGCTCCCGCAGCAGGTGCGGGTGCAGCCGCCAACGCGGCCGCCCGCGGGGCGGCAGGCGCCCCGCCGCCAGGCGACAGGCCAGCAGGCCGTGGTCCGACCACGGCGTCAGGCGCAGCTGGCACTCCCGCACCTCCCAGAAGGCCTCCGCCCACACCCGGTCCAGCCGGCTGGCCACGCTGGGGTGGTAATAGGTGAAGCGGCCCTCCCGCCGCTCCGGGCAGTTGGCTTGGAAGGTGTGCCTGCAGTGCGTGGGGAAGAAGCCCAGATGGTTCTCCGCCTGCAGGGCCGCGTCCACGAGGCCGAGCTCGCCCTCCAGGAGCTGCTGCAAGCTCCTCTCCTCCGGGGTCAGGGGGGCCGGGGCTGGCGCCGCCCCGGGACGCAGCGACACCCGGTCCTGCTCCCGGGCCCGGTTGTTGAAATCCCCTGCTACCAGCAACGACCTCTGGGTCGCCACCGCGTGGTCCCGCAGGCGCGTCCACAGGCTCTTGCGGAGCCCGGTCCGCTGGGGGCCGTAGACGGCGCAGAGCCGGAAACGCCGCTCCTCCGGCTCGCCGGACTCGGAGACGCCGGACAGGTTAAAATCCAGCAGGGCCAAGTGCCCCGGCGTCACCTCCACCCAGCGCTTGACGGTCAGGCCCTTCCGGGCCCGCACCAGCACCGCCACCCCGCCTGTCCCTTCCGGGGTGAAGGACCAGAAGGACGGGCCGCCCCGCCAGCGCCGCTGAGCACTGCTGCGCTCCTCCTCTCCCCGAAAGTGCAGCTCCTGCAGCACGATCAGGTCGAGGTCCAGGCGGTCGAGCGCCGCCAGGATCTCCCCCCGCCTCTCTTCCTGCCTCAAGCCCCTGGCGTTCCAGGTGGCTAAGTTTAGCCTCCAGGCTGGACCCCCTTGGCTCTCCATTTGGATAGCGCAATAAAGTGGGGTTGGGTCCCAAAACAAAGGATCGACGGTACAAACGAAAAACGCTTAAGTCAGCTGCAAAGGACTCCCAACGAACAGAAATCACGATAAATACATAAGAACACAAACTGAAAACTGGCTTCACTCAGCCGCCGCCCCAGCGTGCGGTGCACCCGGTGCAGGTCCACCCTCCTGCTGCTGCTGCTCTCCGCTCGGAGAGGGGTCCGGAGCCGCCGACTGGCACTCCATCTCCTCCCCGGCGTCCTCCTCTACCCCCCCCAGGCTCGCGTCTGGGGGTGTAGCAATACCAATGAGGGGGTGGGTGGGGTCCGTCTCGGTGCCCCCGCCGCCCGGCCCTTCCCCAGGGTCCCCCTCCTCCGGCCGCCACTCCGGAGAGAGCGCCAGTTGCAGGCACTGGTCGCTCGTCTCCATCTCATGGGACGACGGGTCCCCCTCTCCCTCGTTGCCGTGCTCCACTGCCACGTGTTGCGCAGTGCCAGCCTCCGTTGTTCCTCCCGGCGTGCCGGGTGCCCTCTCCCCCTGGGCCACAAGGGCCGGACCCTGTTCCTGCTCCACCTCGGGGTTGGGCGAAGCCTTCCGAGGCTTCTTGCGCCTCTCCTTGGGGCTCTCCCGCACCTTGCCCTCCTCCGCGTCCCCAGGGGACTCCGGACCCGCCTTGTCACCCCTCCGCTTGCGAGAGCTGCGCCTCTGCTTGGGCCGCTGCTCCGCCCGGCTGCCCACCAAGCTCTCCTCCTCGGACGAGGAGCTCCCGCCTGCCGCCGGGGCCTCTCCCTCCTCCTGCTCCGCCAGCACACGCAGCACCCCATAGCGGGACGGGCCCGCCTCCTCCTCCACCTCCTGGCCTCCTTGCGGCTCTGCCCGGCCCGTGCCCTTCCCACGACCGCGGGACACGGTCGTCCAGCCCGCCTCCTCCTCCTCCCGAGCCTCGTCCTGCGCCGCCCCTGCCCGGGCCTCTGCCTGCTGCTGCTGGCTCCGCTCCGCCCTGCGAGCCCGCTCCTCCCGCCGCTCCTTTGCAG
>NC_089836.1:2753781-2763781 GCF_035046505.1 Tiliqua scincoides
GCTTCCGTAGTGAGCGTAGGCGGTGCCGTTATCGAAGTCCTCCAAGTCGATGCGGAGCTCGTAGTTGGCTTGCGTGGTCAAGGAGTGAATCCGCTTCAGTCCTACAACGGAAGAAGTGGAAGAGAAGAACTTGTGTCAACTCTTGCTGAGTTTGGAAACTAAGAGAGGAACAGAGGGGAAGAAGAAATGAAGAAGAGGAGAGGGTTGGACTAGAGTGTCACAGGAAGCCATACTTTAGCACAGGGGTTCCCAAAGCCTACCTAGCCAGTGTTCGCCAGTGAGCTTCCCGAATCCGTCCCGATAGGCTTCCCATCCACGGAAAAAATTCACAGAGCCATCCTCTCGCCGCTGGAAGACCTAAGGATGGAGATGCACAAATCAGACCAGAATTAATGAGCGAGGGAGGGCGGCAGCCGGGGCTTATCAGGGGGTGAGCCTCCGTCTGTCTGTTTCATCCCTGCTTTTTCCTTTCTCTGCAGCCGTGACCTCGCTTGCCCCTCTAATAGACGGGAGTTGAAAATGCAAATTGAAGCCCTTTAAACTGGCTAATTATCTTGGAGAGGCTGAGGGGAGGGAGATCTGGAAGAAAAGGCACCCCATCAAGATTAATAGGCAGTTGAGACTGGGACGAGATGCCGTGATATTGACGCTGCCGGAGAATGACGGTTGCATGGCTAATTCTAACCGAGCCATAATTAGTACAACTTATTCTTATAATCAATTTTTTTTAAAAAATTCTCCTTTCTTTCTTTCTTTGGAAGGCTCAAGGCGGCTGACAAGATCAATGAGGAAAAAAGATCAATGGAAAACACGATCAACAGAAAAATGCACCGAGACAAAGGTAGCCCATAAAACAAAAGCACAAAAGGGGAATAACTGTTACCCTGCACATCCCCGATCTTGTCTGATCTTGGAAGCTAAGCAGGGTCAGGCCTGGTTAGTACTTGAATGGGAGACCACCTGGGAATACCTGGTGTTGTAGGCTTATACCATAGTCTTTCGAGACTGAAGGTTGCCAACCATCTCCCTATACTGAACACTATCTCCTGATCTTGTCTTATCTCGGAAGCTAAGCAGGGTCAGGCCTAGTTAGTACTTGGATGGGAGACCGCCTGGGAATACCGGGTGCTGTAGGCTTATACCATGATCTCGGAAGCTAAGCAGGGTCAGGCCTGGTTAGTACTTGGATGGGAGACCGCCTGGGAATACCGGGTGCTGTAGGCTTAGACCATAGTCTTTCGAGACTGAAGGTTGCCAACCAAGGGGGATAACAAATCAAACCAACAGGCTTGTGTAGACTACTCAGTCTTTGACCCCCTGGTTATAGGGAGGGAGATGGCCGCAAGAATACGAGGCAGGGGATCCCCCATTTGGGAGGCCAACACAGAGAAGGTCCTGCCAATGGAATGTCAGAGGGAGGTGCGAGACGGCCCTCCTCCCTGATCTTAATGTACATATAGGTTCCTAAGGAAGAAGGCAGTCCTTCAGATAGCTTGACCCGGAGCCAAGTAGGACTTTACAAGTCAATCCCAGACTGTGGCTGGTTAGTTGGGCATGACCACAAAAACCGACAGGGGCACTGCGCTAGGATGGGCAGAAGTTGAGGAGATGTGTCCGTAACGCAGAGCACTGGCCCCAACCCGTGAAACTTCCTGGGGGAGCAACCTGCTGCCCCATCTCCTCCTCCTGCCCCCTGGATTGGAAAAGGTAGAGGGGAATGGGATAGATGAGGGCGTGTGGAGGAGAGGGGTGGGCTAGAGTGTCCGGCAAGAGGAAGAGGAAGTGTGGAGGTGAGGAGTGAGCTGGATAATTGCAACCTGCAAGTCATTAGCCAGCAAGTGATTATCATGCAGGTGTGAACCTGCTGTCCGCTGGAACCCGACACTCTTGGTTACCCTGTGCTGACCTGATATCGTTCATCTACCGACTCACCTTCTTCCCCTTTGGGTCTCTAATTAATCTCGTAAAATGCCCTTCTTGGTGTTTTTCTCCGTTGATTAAAGCTCAGGCTATTGACGAGGATCAAGAGAATGCCTTCGATGTTGGAACGCTGGCCATGCATTAAGCATTGTCCCCACAGCATTTCTCCCCCCCCCCCCCACACACACAGGATAACGTGACTGCACTGAACCTGACTGGGTTGGGAAGGGGCCGAACGAAAACCATCGCTACCCAAAAATGCTGCCCACCCTGAGAATTGCTGTTGTGAGGCCGTTCCTCCATTTAGCTGTCCGACTCTTTTCAAACGTCATCTCGGACAATGACCTTTGCCACTTGGGGGGGGGGTTAATTCCATAAGTCAGAGGTAGAGGATGGGGGGGACAAGCTTATGTTCATCCCTTTGCTGGCCTCCTCCTGCTCTCCCTGGCTTTGAAAAGAAAGAGGGCCACAGAGCAGGAAAGGAGTGGAGGATGAAGAGCTAATGCATAAGAACATAAGAGCAGCCCCACTGGATCAGGCCATAGGCCCATCTAGTCCAGCTTCCTGTATCTCACAGTGGCCCACCAAATGCCCCAGGGAGCATGAGAACATAAGAGCAGCCCCACTGGATCAGGCCGTAGGCCCATCTAGTCCAGCTTCCTGTATCTCACAGCGGCCCACCAAATGCCCCAGGGAGCATAAGAACATAAGAGCAGCCCCACTGGATCAGGCCATAGGCCCATCTAGTCCAGCTTCCTGTATCGCACAGCGGCCCACCAAATGCCCCAGGGAGCATAAGAACATAAGAGCAGCCCCACTGGATCAGGCCGTAGGCCCATCTAGTCCAGCTTCCTGTATCTCACAGCGGCCCACCAAATGCCCCAGGGAGCATAAGAACATAAGAGCAGCCCCACTGGATCAGGCCATAGGCCCACCTAGTCCAGCTTCCTGGATCTCACAGCGGCCCCACCAAACGCCCCAGGGAGCATAAGAACATAAGAGCAGCCCCACTGGATCAGGCCATAGGCCCATCTAGTCCAGCTTCCTGTATCTCACAGCGGCCCACCAAATGCCCCAGGGAGCATACCAGATAACAAGAGACCTCATCCTGGTGCCCTCCCTTGCATTGGCATTCTGACATGGCCCATTTCTAAAATCAGGAGGTTGTGCATACACATCATGGCTTGTAATGGATTTTTCCTCCAGAAACTTGTCCAGTCCCCTTTTAAAGGCGTCCAGGCCAGTCGCTGTCACCACATCCTGTGGCAATGAGTTCCACAGACCGACCACACGCTGAGTAAAGAAATATTTTCTCTTGTCTGTTCTAACTCTTCCAACGCTCAATTTTAGTGGATGTCCCCTGGTTCTGGTGTTATGTGAGAGTGTAAAGAGCATCTCCCTATCCACTCTGTCCATCCCCTGCATAATTTTCCATCCATCCCCATCCTCAAGGAATTTTCCATCCTCCCGAGCTATCCTCTGCATCTTGGGCTGGCATGCCTTCTTCTGCCACTCAACTGAATTGAGTGATGCGGGGTTTGGGTATTTATGAGACCTGGAGAAGAAACATGAATTCTTTCTCTGACGTCTCTTGTGTCCCATTGCCTTCCTGTGAGCTGAGCAGGCATCATCTCCCCCACCCCCGAACGTTCCTTGCACAGAAATTGATGGTTCTTCCTGTACAGATCTGAGTAATTTCATGCGACATAAACTGCCCTTAATTACGTGATTGCACTTTCAGGAGGTTAGGCCCTGTCGTGGCCAAGTCTGCTCCGAAATCTGACCACGTTTCTGGGTTGCACAGGTGGCCTTTTCAGGGGATAGCCACCAAAATGTGTTGCATCTTGGGCAGCGATCCTGCGGCACGCTTTGAAATCCAGCCCCACTGAGCACAGGGTGGGGAAGAGAGATGTACTTCTGAGTAAACGTGCATGTACTGGGCTGGCCCAAGTCCCTTGTGCCGGCCCAGGAGGGTCGCAAACATGGTTGGTTGGCAACCTTCAGTCTCGAAAGGCTACGGTGTAAGCCTACAGCACCCGATATTCCCAGACGGTCTCCCATCCAAGTATTAACCAGGCCTGACCCTGCTTAGCTTCCGAGATCATGGTATAAGCCTACAGCACCCGGTATTCCCAGGCTGTCTCCCATCCAAGTACTGACCAGGCCTGACCCTGCTTAGCTTCCGAGATCATGGTATAAGCCTACAGCACCCGGTATTCCCAGGCGGTCTCCCATCCAAGTATTAACCAGGCCTGACCCTGCTTAGCTTCTAAGATCAGACAAGATTGGGCAAGTGCTGCCCATATGGTTGGTATACATTAAACTGGAACTGAGGGAGGTGGACAATGACAGGTACTTTGTGGGGGAAAATATACACCGGGAATCTTGTGGCCTCGACTGAAAGTGCTTTTTATTCCGCGCACAAGAGATTGTGCATTGTTGGCAAAATATACAGAACGAAACCTGTCAAAGCCTTCAGACTCTCCAGCCATCAGTCACGCTTGAGAAGTTCTACAGAGGCCGCAGTGATGCTTCAGAGGTGTGATGCTTCAGCACCTCCATGCGATTTGAACTTTTCTTGTTGGCGATCATTTGGGGGAGGGGCAGCCAGAAGGCCCCGCCCCCAGTATAGCAGGAGGAGACTCAGTCACTGGTGGAACAAGTGCAGGTGGGAGCTGACCGGTTTGGACAGTAGCCAAAGGTCCACCCCTATCCGCGAGCCCAAACATAGCAGGTTTGAAGCTGCTCCAGCCCCTGTGCGCCTCCCCTCTATGCGCATGGACATCTATCCCCTTTTAAAAAGGCCTAAGAGGTGCTCTTAGTGCAACCTGACACTGTTCAAGCCCTATTTTTAAGTCGCTCGCTGCTGGTGGTGCAGGGGTGGGGGAGAAGCCACAGGAGCGCATTGCGCAATGTGCTGCCTCTGATCTTGGAGGTACTTACCTCCTCGAATTAGAGTCTTAATTTTGATCCATGCAGTGAGCGGTTGAGAAGCTGCTTCTAAGCCCCTTTGAAAGGGGCTTTTGGTTTGAACGGATGGCTTGTGCTGGAAAAGGGGGGGGCTGGAGTTGATTGCTTTGGGGGGGTGTGACAGCGCTTATTGGCTCCCACCGCAGTATGCCAAGGAGGGAAGGTCGGAAGAGCAGGCGATAATACAGCTAATCTGCTTTGACCTCGCGATGCAAAGTAGGCCAGTTGTCCACGATGCTTATTGAGAAGCACAGTGCCGTCTCCCCCCAACCCCCCCTTGTCAAAAGGCCTGATTACACAAGCGCCTTGGGAGATTAGCGGCGCGTCCAGCCTTGCTGACAAACGCCTCTTGCCGATTATCCCGTTCAGGAGCGAGCGTCGACAGGCTTCCTACCCGGACTGCCAAGTGGCCTTCCGAATCCACAGCGCTGCCACTCTGAACCTGACTGGTTATTTTACACCCCGGTGGTTTGTTTGTTTTCCAGTGGCCATGAGGACTAGAACCTTGAACAAATGTTTGAGTGACAGTGTCGCAGCTAAGGGTGGGCAAGAGGGGGTACATTGCCCCGGGTACCATGCCTTGAAGGGGTGTCTTCTGCTGAAAATTGACTGTGCCTTTCAGAGACCTCTAAGATGTAGTATGGGGGGAGGGTGTTGAAAATTGGAGGGGTGTTAAAATTTTTGTGCCCCTGGGCACCAAACGCCTTAGCTATGCCAACATTGGGTGAAATTTTTCCCTTTTGTTGAAGCGTCGGTTCCTGTACCTTGAATGTGCCTGACGCCAATGAGTTGGGCGAGATTGTCGTCACGCTCAGTGCTCGGAACCAGAAGTAGAGTCCTCCTTGCCTGGGTCGATGGCACCCTCTTCCCAAGACTACCAAGAAAGAGGAGAGGCGGGGTAGAGAGTGATGGTTGGGGAGAAGTCATGACTTGTGGCTGGAGGCCCCACAAGGAGGAACGTGATGGGCTGGTGCTGGGATGTTCCCAGCCGGAGACTGGTGGTCTCGCGGGGCTTGAGGGAGGCCTGGCGTGTGTGCATGGAGAACGGTCTGTGGAGGGGGGACAGTCAGAGGCAAGTCCTGCGGAGGGAGAGTTGGCATACGGGCCAAGTCTCAAGCAGGTCATAGCAGACGGAAGACAGGAGTGAGCAGGTAACCCATGTGCCCCTGCGAGGCATGACTGGGGGAAGAAGTTCCTGTGGGAAGAGATGGGAAGAACTCTGGTGTAGAGAAAGGGTTGACTGCATTTATCGAGAGCTACACATGGTGGATTTGGTCTTACTTTCATTCACAGCTTCAAAATAAGGTGCGTGATCTCCGCGCCGCTGTGTGCCCTTCAGTTGGAAAAGAAATTTGTATCGGTTGGTGGACGTTGCTGTCGTTTGATTAAAAAAACTGCCGGCTGCTGGCTGGTCAGGCCAGGTGCATTACTGGGGCAGAACCTGTTGGATTCTGGGTTGAAGTTGGCAGGTTCGAACGGGCGGGGGCGGCCCAAGACCTTTGGGTGTGTGTGTGATGGATGCCAAACACTGCTCACTGCTAGTGCCCCCCCAGGTGCCACTGCCCTCAGCTTCCTTTGCCAGGAATTGCAAGAGGAAATGGAGAGGATTGGAGAGGGGTGAGCTCCAGTGTCTCCAGAGGCACTGCGCACCGAAGCGTCCAACCAATCGACCTCAAAGCCACCTCCCCTATCACCCTCTGGCAACGTGAGAGATACCTACCTTGCCCCGACAAGAGGGATGTTCTCGCAGAGTGGGCTGAAAAGCTAGACAGCCCCAGGGGCAAATAGAGATCAGTGGTAGGAGCGAGTGGCATGAAAATGCATGTGCAATGGTGTTCGAAATGAAAAAGAGCACAGAACCAGCTGTCCTGTCCAAGCCCTTTGCTCCACCAACCCCACCACCCTGAGGCGTCCACAGCAACGGGCTCCTGCTATCTCAGACAGTTCTGTTCTTGCGCCCGTCCTTGCAGCTTCTTTTCCAGATTTAGACTGTAAGCTCTTTGGGGGCAGAGACCCAAGAAGCGACTTCTCAGTCACATCCCTGTCCCAACAAGCTCACGGTTGTTCCTTCAGTGCCTTCTCACTCTGGCCTTTCCTAGCTCTCTTTTCCTGAGCCGGCTCGCCTGCAAGCCGTTTCGGCTCGCCACAGCTGAGTGCCCGTTTCCGAGTCAGAGGGCGGCGTGAGCTCCCTGGCCGGGTTCTCACCCTCGGGGATCTCCCCTGCTCCGGTTCTGTGACTTTCAAGATGAATTATGTAGCTTGGGGCCAGCAACTCGAGCGTTTTCATTGTGACCGAAACGAGACCAGACCAGCCTCCGCTGAGCCGTGGCGCAAATATAGAAGTCAAAAAAATGGAGACAGGTAATATAAATGACCCGTATCCAAAGGGGAATCCCTGCCTCCCTTGTGCTCTCTGTGCAGGGCGCAACAGCCTGGTACCCTCCCTTCCTGCCAACACTTGTCGCTTCTGGACGACAAATTGCTTGGGCTTGGGGGAAAGTGCGGGGAAGCTTGATGGAGGTGTGACGGCTGCCCGTCAGAATCCGCGGACCGAAACAGGCAGCCGAAACGGATGTGGCTCTGAGGACCAACTAGGAAGGCCTGGCTGGGCTCAGTGCGCGTACTGTGTGGAAGAGGCCCTGTCAGAAGCTTGTCTTGCTTTCCGGTACATAAAGAAAAATGTCCTCCTTTCGCTCTCAAGGCAGCGGCTTTGCCTCCAGAGGCGATCGCGGATTAAGAAAGATGGCTGAGAATTGAGCGGGCGTTCAGGCTCTCTGCCGTGTCTTGTCATGCTTCATCGGAGGGGGCCAGCACACAGATGTTGCCTACCTATGGCTTACAAATGCGGAGGTATACGGTTGTGCTATTTCTTTACCCAGCATGTAGTTGATCCGTGGGACTCTTTGCCACAGGATGTGGTGATGGCACCTGGCCTAGATGCCTTTCAGAGGGGATTCGACAGATTGATGCAAAGCCCATCACAAGTTACAGGCCATGGCGGGTATGTGGTTTGAGAAGTAGGCTACCCCTGAATACCAGATGCAAGGTATGCAGGGATCTTGTGGCCTCGTGTGAGGTCTCTGTGAGATTCAGGAAGCCGGACTAGATGGGCCTTTGGCCTGATCCAATGGGGTGGTTCTTATGTTCTTACGCACGAGTTGTGTGGTGTTTGTCCGCCTTTCAGGGTCTGGTTTGAGTCTGAGTTGGTGGTCGCTAAAACCTGTAGGACTGTTGCCGGCACATTGCAGCCATGCGAAACCAGCTCCTCTCCGCAGTCAAGAGGATCCCGCTGACTGGGTCAGCTTTAAATAGGCATATAAGCATCTCAATTATCCTATCCTACTTTGTCCATTGGGTAACCAAGTCTTTGGCTGTTGGTGCTCTGTTGGAGGATCTGAGGCAGAGAGCCAGGTGGGTCCCCGTTCGTTTCAATGTTTTATTTTTAATATGCTAGTCTTGATGCTGCCATGGGATGTGACCGTATTCTTGCGCATGTGTCCGACTGTGGGTTTGCCCACTGATGCGCCCCTCTCTGAATCCACATTGGAAGCGCGCATCTCATTTTTTTTTTGACCCATGAATATTGAAAACCAATCAAAGCCGGGGAGGAGGGGAGCAAATGCTGCCCCTCGGCTCATCACGGGCTGGCCGGCAACCTGAGTCCCCGACGAAGAAATGGGATGACCTCATCCTCCAAGGCTTACAGAACCGCAGGATCAATTTATCGTGACTCCCGGTGGATGATCGGAAGCTGCTGAAGTGGCACAAATGACCACGGGGAGGGATGCACGCTCTGCAGATTTCCAGCTCTGACTCGTGCGTGGTGATTTGGCTGCCCTGGAGTTGAGGACAGATGAAACAGAATGCTATCCTGCCCCTCTCTCCCCCCCTCTCCAACCCAGGAGCTGCCGGACTCCCAGTTCCCCAGATCTCATTGCGCCCTCCCTGGAGAAGCTCTCTTACTCCTCAACTCCTGGTTGAAGACACAAGGATGATTTGTTTTCCTGGCCAAGTTCCATTCAACCTTGAAAACCTGTGTCCTCATCTTCCCAGACAACCCATGGAGGGAATACCTCAGTTACATAATACAGCCGACAAGATTAGCCAGTCCTGGTAACGTGGCGTTTACGTGGACGTCTTCCGGTTTGACCTCCACCCGCACTTTCCGAGGTGAAACCTGCTCTGCCCTGGCCTCCCCTGACTCCAGAGAATCTCCGTTCACTCTCACCTTGTACACATCCCACAACACACTGCCCTACTGACTTGGCATCGTTTCCCAGCGCATTTTCTTCTGGCGCACTTCTGCGTCTTGAAGAGTCCGCCATTTCTCGGGTTCCTGCTTTTTCTCTGGGCATCCAGATTTCTCTAGATCTGCTCCTCCAGGCACCTGATTGCAACCTCTCAGCCGCACTAATGATATCAATATGCCCAGCTCACAATATGGAAATATCCCAAGATGCCCAGTTCGCCCACAAGGCTCTTCTCTGTCCAAAAGCTATCCCTCTCAGAGAACAAGCTAGCTGTGGGATGGGCCTCCAAGGGTGAACAGAAAGTCATAAATAAAGGGCAATCAACAAATGAGGATGAAAGGGTTAGGGCAGGGGTGCTCGCACTTTTTTGGCTCGAGAGCTACTTTGAAACCCAGCAAGGCCCGGAGATCTACCAGGGGGGAAGGAAGCGTCTGACAGACACCCCCTTTAATGTATGGAGCCCCTGCTGGAGTCTAGTCAGTTTCGTCAGCTTTGTTGCTGCATGCCTGAAGAGCAGCTAAAGTGTCAGTTTCAGTGTCAGTTTAGTGTCAGCTAAATATGTCAGTTTCGTCACTAGTCACTAGACGAAACTGATATATTAGCAGTTTGGAGAGACAGGGCTCCGCGATCTACTCATTTTGCCTCGCGATCTACCAGTAGATCGCGATCCACCTATTGAGCACCCCTGGGTTAGGGTAAAGAGATGAGTTAGAGTACCAGACCCCCTGTAATGGATATCTCTGCAGGACCCCAAAAGATTACAATGATGGAGGTTTTATAGGGTCTTTTAGATAAGGGAGGGGGGACAAGAGCACACAAAGAGAGAAAAAACATCCATGGTAAGGATAATAGACCAACAG
>NC_089836.1:2768781-2791281 GCF_035046505.1 Tiliqua scincoides
CTCTTAGCCTCAGACTGTTGGCCAAGTGTCTCTTCAAACTGGGAAAGGCCATGCTGCACAGCCTGCCTCCAAGTGGGCCGCTCAGAGGCCAGGGTTTCCCACCTGTTGAGGTCCACTCCTAAGGCCTTCAGATCCCTCTTGCAGATGTCCTTTTATTGCAGCTGTGGTCTACCTGTAGGGCGTTTTCCTTGTACGAGTTCTCCATAGAGGAGATCCTTTGGGATCTGGCCATCGTCCATTCTCACAACATGACCGAGCCAACGCAGGTGTCTCTGTTTCAGTAGTGCGTACATGCTATAACATACCAACTTGCAATTAACTCCCAGAATTCAGAGACTTCAAAGAAATGGGGGCACGCTTCAAATTGGACGCCACAATTTGGGAGATAGATGTGGCTATCTGAAAAATGGTGTTAGGGTCAGTGGACGCTAATAAGGCTTGCAATATCACAGAGTCCTCCAAGAAAAAATTGAGGTAGGGTTGGAGAACTGGATATTTCCTCCTGGCCTCATAATGAAGCAGACAATGGAAAAGAAGATGGGCTAACGTTTCTACGACACGCTGAGAACATGGACAAATTATTTCATGAAGAGGAGTACCATTAAATCTGCCCCAGAGAACAGCAGATGGAATGGAGTTACTACGGGCCATCGAAAAGGCCCTTCTAGTTTTTTGGACATTCCAAAATGTATATAAATAGTTGGGGATTTCCCCTACTCTAATCGGTAAATGAAAGTGTAATGGTGAACAAATGTTGTTGGCAGCCTATAAAATATTGGAAGTATGAATGTCCAGGAGTCTCTCTTTAATGAGCCGAAATGCCTCGTCTTGTGACAAACGGCCAAGTAAATCAGGCTCGACTCCCAATTGTTTTATTTTTGTACTCCAAAATTTAATACTCAGTGCCATTCGGTGACTCTTTCCATGCAAAAGGATGTCAGTGGTGAGTACAGAGAATTTTGCTCGGCACGATTCCAGAGTCTCCCATCCGAGTTCTCCTCGGCTCCGATAAACCCAACCGTGGTCACTTTGGCCCGTTCCCTGGCACGTTTCAGCCAGATGTCATCGGAGACTCTCCGAAAGCAAGCTTGGGGGCCTCGCGCGGGCGCCGCAGGAAGGGTTGGCCATTTTGTTTCTGGGCTACGCACGTTCGCTGCGGCGCAGGGGAAGTAATGGGTGTTCTGTCTTTCTCTCTAACCTTGCCCCAGGCATCGGTGCTGAATTGGCAGGGCTGCCTTTGATGGCCTCAATCGAAATGCAAAAGAAGTTCACCGAGGTAAGCCAATATCCTGAGGGCTCGCCACTCTCCGGCTTCTTTTCGTGCAAATTAGTTCAGGCCTTACGTGCAAAGCAGGTTGGGGTTATGTCTTTTTGCAGTTGACTCCTTTTCCCCCTTTTCCTGCAGCCCTCCCCAATGAGGAGCTCCATGCAAAACCCTTTCAGGGCTTCTTGCAAACCCAGATGCCCTCCTGCCCTGGAAAGCCTTCACCACGTTTGGGGCCTGAGGCATTTGATGTCAGGATGGGAGGAAAAGGGGATCGTTGCTCAAAGATGGTGGCGTGTATCCTGGTGAAAAGGTTACCCGTTTATCCCAAATGACCACCTTCCTCCAGCTTCTCAGAAGGCCAGGTGGCAAAGGTGACCTCCAGCCATTTTTGACCCAGTGCTGGGATCTGCTTGGGGAAAGCTTCCCATTTTCCTAGGGTTGGCAATCCTGTGACATCCTCAAGCCCTGCCCTTGTAATTTCGGGGTTGGGTTTTGATACAGTGAACCTTCTTTTTCTGTGGACCACTTCCGGTTTATGTCAGTAACTCTTCCAGGCACATCCAGGAGCTGTTCTGAGGCTTGGGGAGTTTGGGTGCAGCCTCCCTGTGTCTCACGACGCCCTCTGACCAGACATTGCTAACACAAACCAGATATGCTTCTGATTGCGTCCAGGAGGCCTTCTGAGGAGGTTGGCAGGCCAGCACAGCCTCCAGGTAAGTTATTGCGGCACTTTGACCTTGCCTCCCCAGTGGATCTCATTATCCACTGATTTTGGTATCCACGGGGCACCGTGGAACCAACCTCCTATGGATACAGATGGCCTTCTCTACTTCCAATTGGGCAGCACTACCAGGTGACTTCCATTCACTGGAAAGTTAGTGAGGGGCTTAGAGACCAAGGCCTCTGTGGGGGATAATAATAAGATTGTTATAAAGTTGAGACCCGGACTCCCGATCGTACAGCCCTATCCCTAAGAAAATTGCCCGAGTTGAAGACTCAATCACTGCCTCCCCCAACGTATATCCTGTGGGGTTCCAGATGGTTGCATCTTGCCACTTCACTCCATTTCCTTACCTGTATGAGGCGCTCCTGCTCATTCTGCAAGGCGTTCAACTCTTGCCCCATGGCGCTGTGGCCCTTCTTCAAAGCATCGCAGTCTGCCCGCAGCTGCGTGGCGTGGCTGAGCAGCTTGGAGACCTCGTCGGACAGGCCCACGAGCAAGGCCCTCTCCTGCCCTTTGGAGGACTTGGTCTCGGCGTCGTGGTCCGACACAGCCCTCAGGAGGGAAGACTGGAGACCCTCCAAGCGGGTGAAGCCGTTGCCCTGCTCCGGGCAGTTTGGGTCGATGAATATGTTGACCCGAGAGCCGTCCGCTTTCTCGATGGTGACCAAGGCGTTGGCCTCGTCTGGGTTGGTGCTGATGACGGGCGGGGATTCGGTGACGGGCGTGTGGTAGTGGTTCATGAAGAGGATGGCCCCGGTGACGGTGACGGCCAGGAGGACGGCCACCGAGAGGAGCACGGTGCACAGAATGTAACCGCAACTCATCCTCTGTAAACAGAGAGACAAGGACGGTCAGCAGATCGCTGTGGCGGCAGTCGTGGAACAAAATCTGGTGACGGGCAGGAGAAGGTAGATGGGGGTCAAGGCACAGGAGGGTGGCGGGAAGGAAGCAAAGGGCAGGCAGGCATTCACTGCCCCCCCCAATGTAGTCTCCACCCGAGGCAAGGGGCTCAGGCAACTTGGCAACTTGGCTCAGCCAAGTCCCTTGAGGGACTCGAGTCCTCAAGTCCCTCGAGTCCCAAGTCCCTTGAGGCAAGTCTATAATAAATGTTATTGACGTTTCAAAGATCCGAATAGACCTTGGCTGTAAAGCTGCCCCCCCCACACACAAAATGTTGTGCCCCTCCCAACACACAAAATTGGGCCCCCCTGGGTCGTAAGACCGACCCTGATCTCTCCTTTCAAACCTTGCCTCTGCCGCCAACTCACAAATGGGTTCTCAACAAGCTGTTGTTATCTCCTCCCCACCCACACCTCGAGAGCTGTTGCACAGATTAGACGGGGGGGGGGGGAGAGAGAGAGAGAGTGAGTGAGTGTGTATGTGAAGTACTGTACTTGGAAACACCTGACAGCCAGCCAACAAGCACTAAATGTTGTTATTGCTTTGAAAAGGGCCCTTAGACAGGACCCCTGGTTCCTGGAATGAGGATCATTGAGACAGAAGAGAGGCTCAGAGAGAGACGAAACATTTGCACACCATAGAAAACCTCGTACTGAACATAAGAACATAAGAAGAACCCCACTGGATCAGGCCATAGGCCCATCTAGTCCAGCTTCCTGTATCTCACAGCGGCCCACCAAATGCCCCAGGGAGCATAAGAACATAAGAGCAGCCCCGCTGGATCAGGCCGTAGCCCCATCTAGTCCAGCTTCCTGTACCTCACAGCGGCCCCACCAAATGCCCCAGGGAGCATAAGAACATAAGAGCAGCCCCACTGGATCAGGCCATAGGCCCATCTAGTCCAGCTTCCTGTATCTCACAGCGGCCCACCAAATGCCCCAGGGAGCATAAGAACATAAGAGCAGCCCCGCTGGATCAGGCCATAGGCCCATCTAGTCCAGCTTCCTGTATCTCACAGCGGCCCACCAAATGCCCCAGGGAGCATAAGAACATAAGAGCAGCCCCGCTGGATCAGGCCATAGGCCCATCTAGTCCAGCTTCCTGTCTCTCACAGCGGCCCACCAAATGCCCCAGGTGGCCACCCTGGCACAGCGGGGGGCCGCAAACCTGGCTCAATTGATGAACGGGGCTGTTGATCTCGATAAATCAAGAGCCGGCGGTATTAGCCGGAGAGCCTATGAAGCCGTGGCACATCCCATCATAACTGGATGCCTTCTCAGAGCTGTTGCATTCAGGCAAGGCTGGGCGGTTGCAGGTGAAGGGGCCAATAAGGAACAGCTCCAAGAGGAGAGGTTGCTCTGATGGCCATCACAGGTAGCCTGAAGCTTCCCCAGGGATTTCTGATCTCCACCTTCCCGCTAGGAGAGTGTGGACTGAGTCTGCCACCTTGCTCCTTTTTGCCTCCTTTCGGTCGCATGCCATCTTGCCCACTGCCAGCCCTTATGTGCAGGGACTGAGGAGTGTGGGGTTCCTGGTGTGGGGAGGGACCAGGAAGTTTCCAGAGGTTCTTCCTGCTCGGTTTCAGGGACTGAGCCTCTTTACCATATTTGCATTCCGCTTTTCAAAGGGGTTTGGTGGCGGTGGGCCAAGCTACACGTGACACCCAAACGTCACATAAGGGCAGCAGTTTGGTCACTGGGAGGCCTTGAACTCTCTCTGCTCAGTCTCCCATCTCCATATTTATTTTTCACATTTTTATACCACCCTTCCTCTGAGGAACACCCGGCGGTGTACAAAGTTCCTCCCCCTCTTTTGTCTTCACAACAACCCTGCAAGGTTGGTGAGGCAGAGAGAGAGAGAGAGAGAGTGACTGACCCAAGATCACCCAGGCTTCATGACTGAGTGGGGATTTGAACCTGGATCTTCCAGGTCTGTCTCCAACTCCAGAACAACTACAACATCCTGGCTTGTCTTAGGAAGATAGTACCTCCTGATCCCCCCCTTATAGGGTCAAATTAAGGAGAGGAGGTGTGTGTGTGTGCTGAAATTGCAACACCGGGATACAACAGCTGACACATTTCTGGTTGTTTTTTGTGTGCCCTTCTGTTTCTGCTGCCCGTAGACCACCTGGCCTGAGAAAACGACCTGAGTTTCCCTCTAAAGGTGAACAGGGAGATATTTGACCCCGGGAGAGAAATTTACCCAGCAGCTCTGCAGAAAGCAGAACTGATAAATGGTCCACTCGAGAGGCCAGGCAATGAAATAACAGAGAAGGAGGGTCAGGGATTCGATGCTCTTCTCCGGTCACAATTTTTTTTTATTTAATGCAATAATAAGGAGCTCTCGTGTGTGGGGTGGAGGGAGGGGGAGTGGTGAAGACCCAGTGGCGATGGGGAATTACGCCTGCCATGTTTTCCCCATCACCCCGTGCATGGCTGCAAAAGGGTGGCTTAGCCTCCCTCCTCTTTAATAGGTTCTGGCAATTGGAAGCCTTAAAACATTGCTTGAAAGTGATGGTTGGCAACCTTCAGTCTGGAAAGACTATGGTATAAGCCTACAGCACCTGGTATTCCCAGGCGGTCTCCCATCCAAATACTAACCAGGCCTGACTCTGCTTAGCTTCCAAGATCAGACAAGGTCAGGCACGTGCAGGGATACAGCCAGCCATTTGTCTTGATTTTTTGGAGAGGTGCACAGGATCCAAAGAGCTGAGCGAGATGCTCAGATGGATGGGGCGTCCCCACCTCCATCCACCCAGTTGCTCCCACCTCCTCTCGCTCCCTGGATTGGCAAAGGTGGGGGAGGCAAAGCAGATAAGTACGTACGGAGGAGTAGAGTGGCGGGCTAGAGTGTTGCAGACCAACTTCCTCTTTCGCTCCCCTAGTGGCGGGCTAGAGTGTTGCAGACCAACTTCCTCTTTCGCTCCTCCCAATCCAGGGAGCGGAAGGAACAGAGGCTGGCATATCACCTGCTTTAGGTTGAGCAGCGTAGGGCACACCCCATCAGAAGCCCAAAGGTCTTGGGCCTTCCCTGGGAAGCGTGTGCCCCGATGGAGCGAAACAGGCGGGGCTCAGCAATGCGGGAGAGTCTGTCTCCAGAGTCCTCAAATCATGTCACATCTGGTGGTACGGAGGGACCGTAGCCCTTCTGTGGGGTGACTGCGGGACCGGCCGGCGAGACCAGAAGCCCAAGTGGAAGCACTCCTTGCCTGCCTTGTGTGGCTACATTCCGTGCCTTGTCCGGCTACACCTGGAGAACAGGTGATGATGTTCTCCTGACCTCCGCGTCAGCTGTCAGAAGGCATTGAGGCTTCGCACGGGCAAAGTGTTGCATATTCAGGGAGACGAAAGACTCCTTTTCTCTGGGAAAAAAAAACTGCCAGGCAGTAAAACTGCTGCCTTGGCAAAGTTCAGTGTTTCACAGTTGCCCTCTTCCATCCCCGCTTCTCCAGGCATATCTATCAGGATTGACAGCTTCCTTCAAGCACCCTTCATTTCTGCCCTGCAGCCATTTGCATGGTGGCAACATCAGACAGGCCTGCGGGGAAAAGACAGGGGGAGGAAGGGGCTGCTTTCCCAGGACCAAAGCCCCCCTGCCCTCTCTACTCCCAGGTTACGCTTTATTGCAGGGCAGCCGTGCAGGTGGTGACTCTGCCGTCCCGGGTCATGCTTGCTGCCCACCTGGAAGTAACTGCGCCGATGTGATGTTGCCACAAATGCTTCCAGTCCCTGCCCTCTTGCAGCCATTCGAATGGAACAAGTCACTGCAGGGTGGGGGGGGGAACCTGCCCGCTTTAAGCAGACAAAGTGGCCGGCTTGTTGGAGAGGCATACGACTTTGAGAGCCGCTGGGAGGTGGGGGGAAGCTGCCATTTCGAGCACCTGTGCCCCCACTTGGGGGGGGGGGAGAAAATGCTATCCAAAGCAAAGCAAAGGGAATGGTCACCAGCTTCGAAAAAAATGGCGAACACAGTGCCACCTGCGGACACAGCATCCCTCCAGGCCCCCTTCAGCCGCACAAGTGGTCACGGGGTTCCCAAAGTGTGCGTCAGGCTGACAAAGGCACCATGGGATCTTCCCAGTTGCCCCTCCTGCCTGCTCCTATCTCTCACGAGATTTGGGTGCTGCCATCTTGGTTTTTGTGAGAGTCAAGATGGTGGAACCCATTCTGGGGGGGAATCAGGTGGTCCAGGGGAAGTGTCTGAGATAGCAAAGTCCTCCAGTGGAAAGGAGCTGGCCACTGTAGGGCATCTTGGACCGGTGGTGGCAGATGCTGTTTCGTTGCCTTTTGGGTTGATGTGCTTCTGAAAGCCAGAGGTCAACAGGAACAAGGGAGGTGCTAGAGTTAAACCAGAGAGCGCTGATTAGATAGATGCGGTACTGAGATGAAAGGGTGAAAGGTGGGAGCTGCCCATGGAGAATCTAAGGGCGAGCAGAGTCAAGAGAGGCATCGCTACTCTTCAGTGCTGGGGTGTGGGACGGAAAGAACTTTGTTTCAGCCTTGCTGTTGCAAGAGAGGCAAACTAGCAGTGTGATCCAGGGTATGCCTACTCAGAAGTAAGCCCCCAGTGGGACTTACTCACAGGAGTCACAAGAGTCCAACGGGACTTACTCACAGGAAGAGCTGCAAGCTTGCAGGCTTGCTCTTGCGCAATGAGTACTGTTGCCCTGAGCCTTCCTTAACAACCCTGTCCAAGAATCATCTCTGCTGGTTGAATTGCTCATCTCGGGAGGTGCCCATTCCTGGCTGCCTCCTTGTCCTTGCCTGAAGGTCTTGGACATCTCTAGAGGGTCTTTAAGCAGTTACGTAAGAAGCAAAAGCAAGCAAAAACTGGAGCCGGGGTGGGAATACCTCACCGACGAGAGATGAGCGGGTTCTGAGTTTCAGGCTAACTCCAAATCTGGCCCTTGCTCAGCTGGAGAACTACATCCTCGGCGCAACGTCCTTCGGAGGACATGGAGTTCTCCGAAGATCTTTGTGAAGGAACCATCAGAGGTAAGGGAAAGGAAATGTCTAGCCCAGCCGTGTTGAACCAGTGTGCCCTGGCGCATTGGTGAGCCGTGAATGGTCTGCAGGTGCGCCGTGGGAGTTTGAGGGAGGGTCATTTGTTAATAGTGCCCTTGGGGGTTGCAAACCTCCCCCCAGCAGCATGGTGTGCCTTTTCAAGTGCCAAAAAAAAACAACTGATGACAATTCTAGCGCCTTGTCAGTGTGCCGGGAGATGACAAAGGTTGAATAGAGCTGGCTTAGCCATTCTTGCTTGATGTGAATGCTTGAATCCCATGTTCACTGGAGCCCCTCCCCGAAAGGTGACTTTTTAAGTTAACATAGGAAGCTACCCCCTTATTCATCTAACTCAGCGTTTCTCAAACTGTGGGTCGGGACCCCCTAGGTGGATCGTGAGCCCATTTTGGGTGGGTCCCCGTTTATTTCAGTATTTTATTTTTAATATATTAGACTTGATGCTACCGATTAGACATTTGGAGAAATGTCACAGATCTATACGTTTAACAGGCTGCTATGAAGATACTCTTAACCATGATAACCAATGGGACTGACTCCTGGGTAAGTGTGGGTAGGATTGCAGCCGAGGATAGTTAAAAATGTTCCTGCTTGATGAGGTCACTTTGGGTCATGACATCATTTCCGGTGGGTCCTGACAGATTCTCATTCTAAAAAGTGTGTCCCGGTGCTAAATGGGTGAGAACCACTTTCTCTGCAACTGAAGGAGGCCTCAAACCTCATGCAACCAGAGTTCATAAAGGTCCATCTTCTTCTATGACTATAGCTATCCCTTGAAACCATTTGACAGGAAGTCCTCTGATGCCCGACCTTGGCATCAGATGTCAGGCATTATGATGTTTGATCTTGGAAGCTAAGCAGGGTCAGGCCTGGTTAGTACTTGGATGGGAGACCGCCTGGGAATACCGGGTGCTGTAGGCTTATACCATGATCTGGGAAGCTAAGCAGGGTCAGGCCTGGTTAGTACTTGGATGGGAGACCGCCTGGGAATACCGGGTGCTGTAGGCTTATACCATGATCTGGGAAGCTAAGCAGGGTCAGGCTTGGTTAGTACTTGGATGGGAGACCGCCTGGGAATACCGGGTGCTGCAGGCTTCTACCATGATCTCGGAATCTAAGCAGGGTCAGGACTGGTTAGTACTTGGATGGGAGACCATCTGGGAATACCAGGTGGTGCAGGCTTATACCATAGTCTTTCGAGACTGAAGGTTGCCAACCTCTTGAATGTCCCCTGACTGTCTGAAGTATGATCTTCACACATACTTCACACATGGGAGCACACATGGGAGGACACAAGGGAGGACCTCCTTGGTGGTGACTACTAAACTTCCTGTTTTCAATGACAGTTGATGCGTTTGTGTTGTAGATCTTTCCTTTATGTTTCATTATTTTGCTAATTATGTTTTATGGTGCCTAAGTCTCTCTCTCTCTCTCTCTCTCTCTCTCTCTCTGTGTGTGTTTTTAATTGCTCATATGTTGGTTTAATTCCGGCTTTGATCTGGCTTTGGGTCTCCTGCGAAGAGGCAACTTTACCAACAAAACAAAATGACAGGCTGGTCGACCCTGGCTGGCAGCCATGCTGCAGGCAAGCATCAATTCTATTTATTTCACAGAATCTCAGAGTTGGAAGGGCATCTTGGAGGTCATCCAGTTCAACCCGCTGCTTGGCGCAGGCCTGTCTGAGAAATGGCCGCCCCGCCTCTATTTATTTAAAATAGAAATAAATATTCAAAGTGGAAAAAAAAAATAAAATGTATTATTCAACTTTCAAGGCAGGCTTTCGGTCCGGTTGAAGGTCCGATCCAATCCATTTCTTGCGCCAAAACGAGTGGGATTTTGGGCAAAAGGCTAATTATGGTCTGCTGGAATCTGAGTTTGATGTTCACTAGAACTCCAAATTCCTTCTCTCGTGTGTTCTCATATGTTCTGGGCAAAAGCAATCACGTATCCCACAACCATCTTTGTGGCCAAGGAAATGAGAGCCGAAAAAAGACAAACTTCATTTCCAACCCAACTTAAATCAAATGGTCTCCGATCTGCTCAGGAATAATGAACGGTTTTATTGCACAAATTCGTGCAAAACCAACCATGGCGTGGTCTTGTTTTAAATGCTGCTGCTGGGAAAATCGCAATGCTTTGTAAAATGGAGGTGATTTGTCTCCCCTAAATCGAGCAGAAGACGACAGGGCTTTGCTTGGTTCTGTGTTCAAAATCTGGTCTCCCAAGCTAACCTAAAGAGACTGGGCATTGAGCTCCAATCAAACGCGATAGACCTATTTAATAAGTGCACGGAGGGACATGCTTAAAATAAATCTGTGCAAAGCGGAGGGTGTAATTTGGAACATGAAACAGCAATACATTACCCTTTACTTTGTCTTTGAGAAGGGACAACATGCTAAAACTTCAGCCAGCTAAAAACCCCAGAAGCCACGACTGATCCTGCGAGTAAGTTGATGCGTACAAAGCAGAGCAGAGGAGAAAAGTCGTTGGGAAGCACTTGAAGGCAATTTCAGTGGGGACCTGACCCAGTGGAGGGTGGGCAGGGCAGAGCATAGCTCCCTATACCAGTATGGGTGATTGGCAGCAACTGCTCATGCCCGATCTCATCTGATCTGGGAAGCTAAGCAGGGTCAGGCCTGGTTAGTACTTGGATGGGAGACCGCCTGGGAATACCGGGTGCTGTAGGCTTATACCATGATCTCGGAAGCTAAGCAGAGTCAGGCCTGGTTAGTACTTGGATGGGAGACCACCTGGGAATACCGGGTGCTGTAGGCTTATACCATGATCTGGGAAGCTAAGCAGGGTCAGGCCTGGTTAGTACTTGGATGGGAGACCGCCTGGGAATACCGGGCGCTGTAGGCTTATACCATGATCTCGGATGCTAAGCAGGGTCAGGCCTGGTTAGTACTTGGATGGGAGACCGCCTGGGAATACCGGCTGCTGTAGGCTTATACCATAGTCTTTCAAGACTGAAGGTTGCCAACCAACCATGGGTGATTGATTTCCTCCAGGGTGGCCTTGGAAACTCCCCCCCCCTCCAAAAAAAAGTCCTTAGCTAAGAAGAAGCACCCAGCTCAGCAGAAAGCCAACTGACAGTCCAATCCTATGCATATCTACTCAGAAGTAAGACCCATTACAGTCAATGGGGCTTACTCCCAGGAAAAGGTGGATAGGATTGGGCTGTGAGACATTTACCTAAGGTACTGAGGTACCAGTCCGCTCTGCCTCCCCTACGCACGTGGGTAGAGGAGGAGATGCCGATGGACAGATAGATCAGAAAGGGGAATGGGGCAGACAGAAGGAAGCAAGAAGGTAAGCTTTGATTGTGCCCCCCCAGGGAGGAGAGTGGGTGGATTTTTCCTCCCCTTCATTTCACTCAAGAAGGAGGAGACAGTGGGAGCTGGTGGAACTCACTTCTGAATCAACACTCAAAGGATCAAGTTTGGATACACCTTGTATATTTACCTGGGCTATTTTTAGCTCCCCCTTTTCTACTTTTATGTGCTTGTTTTAAACTATGGCCGCCCAGGCGCAGCGACTGGGCTGAAATGCACTTCGTGGAAAGATGCATCTCAAGAAAGTTTTGAAGGAGACCATTGGTGACCAGAGATGGGAACACTCCAAGGCATTTAAAGTTGGGGTTTTTTGATGGTTTTTGTCCGACTTCTTGGGCCTTAGCTATTGGGATGAGCTCTTAAACTTGGACATTTACCACTGAGAGTTAGAGGTGGAACGAATGGGCGGTTTATCCAGGTTATTCCTAAGATCTCCACGAGGGCTGCCTGATTGAGCCGCCGTGATTCAATTTGGATGTAAAATAATCTGATATTAGAACTGCAACACCCAGCAGATTTTTCCCCGGGGCTGTCAAGCTACAGAGAAGCCCCCACATTACTGTGGATAGATGACAAGGCTTTGCTGCTTTGCAGGAGCGGAGAGTTTTTATTAGACATTATGGGATGCCAGGCTGGGAAGAAAACCAGTCGGGGGTGAATTGTACGGAGGTGAAGGTGGGGAGCTTGAAAAGCCTCCCCCCATCTCATAAATTCACAGTTAATGATCATTAAATTGGAGATGTCTGTGTCCTCTGGGGCAGCAGAGAGCATGTATTCCCCCTCTCCTAGATGACTGGTGGGGGGGGGGGGGCGTGGAGAGTTGGTTTGGTGAATTGGGCCATCAACATTTATTTAGACAGGCCTGCAAAAGTGAGGGTCAGAAAATTTTTCTTTCAAAATCCATGGTGGGTTTTCTATGAATTTGGGGTGCAGATTCCAAAAATGGCACCCGTGTCTCATTTTGGAGCTGTGGCGTAGTAAAGGGTTCAAGCAGCTTCCTTGTGAGGATAGGCTTTGCCAAGAAGAAGCTGTTTGAACCAACTCACAAGGCGGTGCCCTCTCTCCGAAACTGGGCGTGGTAGAGGAAAACCAATGCCGTTTATGCAATCAGCACCCCAAATATACCCAGGATCAGATCTAACTTTTAAGTGCGTTGGCCTGTGTTATTTATTTTTCACATTTTTCATACCCAAGGAGTATACTCTCAGGGTGACATAGATAGTCCCTCTCCTCCTTTTTGTCCTCACAGCAACCCTGTAGGAGAGGGGAGGCTTGAGAGAGCGTGACTTGCCCAAGGTCACCCAGGAAGTTTCATGGCTGAGTCGGGATTTGAACCTGGATCTTTCAGGTCGATGTCTGACTCCTGAAGCGCTACACCATCCTGGCTGTTTTGTATGACTTGTCTGGCAGTGGCCAACCCCCCAATGCCTCTGCAAACGCCATGCCCCTTTAGGAAATCTCTCCTCCAACCCTATTTTCTCCATGAAGCCTTTGGCCAAACCCTGGTTGCTCCAAACCCTGGTTGCTCCAAACCCTGGTTTGGTCCAAACCCTTTGCTCCAAACCCTGGTTGTAGGAGTGGTCACAGTGAGCACTGGACAGGCAGGGGGTGGGTTAGAGGGGGTGCCCAGCCTGGCCGACTTTTGAGGTCACCCAGCTGGCAACAGTCTGAATCTTGCATCAGAGACGAGATATAGTCCCAATAAGTATAGCCCTAACACTACCCCTGCCTTTGCAATAAAAAAAATATAAAGTACATCTAATACAAATATACGTCTTTTGATGCATCTTGGACACTGCGTCCTGGTCATCCCGGTGTCGGATATTTGTGTCCGTTTTCTTTGTGTCCTGGACAATTGAATCACGGCGGCTCAATCAGGCAGCCCTCGTGGAGATATTAGGAATAACCTGGATAAAACCGCCCATTCATATGTCCGGGACACAAGGAAAACAGACACAAATGTCTGACACCGGGATGACCGGGACGCAGTGTCCAGGATGCACTTGATTTCTGATGCTGTGTAGTTGCGGATGGCCTGTACTGACAAGGGGTGGGCTAGATGATCTTGTGGGTCCCTTTTGACTCCATGAGTCTACGCCTCTTACGTTCACACCATCAGGATTCCTAAAGCAGGGAAGGGTGGCTTAAAAATGGTGGCTGTCACAAGGGCTGTTCAATTCATCGGAAAAAGCCACCTCTAAGAGGCCAAGAAGGCAACCCAGTTACGAACTCGAGCTTGTTACACGCTACGGTTGGGTTAGGCGAGCCGCAGCCCGTGCGAAATGAGCGCTGTTATTCCGTCACCTCTTTCCCCCTTCCTCTGTGTGCGCCGTGGTGAGGATCAGAGTCTCGTGTTCTGAGTGACAGATCACATTTCATGGAATGAAAGGCACCAGAAGACAAAAGCAGCTCTCCTCGCCCGGGGAGCGAACGTGGCAGAGCAAAGGAGCTTGTCTCACCAAAGGGGAAAGCAGGGGAGGGTTGGTTTGTCTCCCAAGGCCCGGCAAACACAGGCGCAAGAAGGATGGCTCACTGGAGACAAATATCGGGACGCGCTCGACGGGGAAGGCCAGAGGGGGGCACATGTGTCATCAAGCTGCCTGGAAGCCAACAGAGATGATGGCCAGGACATGTTCAACTCATTGTCGGCACAGCAAAAACCTCCAAGAGCACCCCAGGGACTCAGGAGTGGGTGACAAGGCCAAGAGAGCTCCTTGTCGCTTTTTCACCAACGGCAAATGCCAAACTTCTTGGGAACGTGAACTCAAATGACCCTCAATAGCAGCGATGGGGCGGAAAGAATATGGTTTGCGCTGCAGTCTGAAATTCCAGCCTGACCCGGTAGACGGCACCAAGTCCTCTTCAGGGACAAGCTTCCAACCTGGTGCATAGATCTGCTTTGGGTTCCGTTCACAACCACCCTTTGCATTTATAGCTATTTAGAATCCACTAAAGTTGAGTGGCGGGAGAGTCGTAAGAAAATATATCTTCACCCACTGTGTTATCAATCTGCGGAACTCCTTGCCACAAGATGTGGCGACGGCATCTAGCCTAGATGCTTTTAAAAGGGAATCCATCACAGGTTACAAGCCATGATAGGTATACACAACCTCCTGGTTTTAGAAGAAGGCCACCTCAACTGTTACCCTGCACATGCCCGATCTCGTCTGATCTCGGAAGCTAAGCAGGGTCAGGCCTGGTTAGTACTTGGATGGGAGACCGCCTGGGAATACCGGGTGCTGTAGGCTTATACCATGATCTTGGAAGCTAAGTAGGGTCAGGCCTGGTCAGTACTTGGATGGGAGACCGCCTGGGAATACCGGGTGCTGTAGGCTTATACCATGATCTTGGAAGCTAAGCAGGGGGCTTAGCCCTGGGGGCTGGGGCTAAGAATAGGCCCTCAGTTTGGCTGTACTTGTCGTAAGAGGCGACTAAACAGCCACCGGGTAGATGGGACTCGTCAGCCTAGGAAGGCAGCTCATCTAAGAGAAGGAAACTCTGACCTCAAACCTCCACTGCCTTGTGGCTACATCCAGTTCTGGAAAAGGCTTCAGGAGTCAACCTCGAGGCAAAATCAGGAGCCGGAGTCCCTTAGGCAGTTCATGGCTGAACACAGTCACGTTCTGGCAACTCCTGCGACGCCGCTGGAACCAACCGTATTGGCTTCTGCCTTTCCATTGGACCATTCCAGCGACGTGGAGAGGGGGGATTTGCTGCATGGGTAACAGCCTATCCTCCATACCTTCTTTACCCAGGCTTCGCGCACTGGAGAGGACACTCCAACTTCGCCATACGGCGTCGGCACAACACGGGAAGCAGCAGTTTACCGGTTATAAGTCTTTGCTCGATTGGCGTAGAGCATGACGCCAGGGGCTGCTTCCGACGGTGGGAGAGATCATTCCTTTTCAGCCACACTAGACGCTGTGCCAGAACCACCTTTCAGAGCGCGATACCATAGTCTTTCGAGACTGAAGGTTGCCAATACATAAGCAGGGTCAGGCCTGGTTAGTACTTGGATGGGAGACTGCCTGGGAATACCGGGTGCTGTAGGCTTATACCATGATCTGGGAAGCTAAGCAGCATCAGGCCTGGTTAGTACTTGGATGGGAGACTGCCTGGGAATACCGGGTGCTGTAGGCTTAGACCATGATCTCGGAAGCTAAGCAGGGTCAGGCCTGGTTAGTACTTGGATGGGAGACCGCCTGGGAATACCGGGTGCTGTAGGCTTATACCATAGTCTTTCGAGACTGAAGGTTGCCAACCACCTCTGAATGCCAGATACAAGGGAGGGCACCAGGTTGCTGCTCTCTTGTCTTGTAGGCACTCTGAGGCATCTGGTGGGCCACTGGGAGATCCAGCAACCTGGACTAGATGGGCCTTTGGCCTGATCCAGCAGGTCTTCTGTCCCTGTTTTGATATTCATAACCACCCATTGCATTTATAATTATTTAGACTGCTCGGGGAACTTCGCGTGCGTTATCAATGGACTGTAGAGTTGGGTGACTACCAGAGGCTATCTAGTCTGACCTTCTGCTCAGTGCAGGAGAGGAAGAATGAGAGCCTCCCCATCAGATAGCTTTCCCCCTTCTGCTTGGAGCACACAGCCATCCCAATAGATAATTGCTTCCATGCCAAACCGCTGTTAGCATGGAAACATGTCTCCTAAGGCTTGACCCAAATCTATCCTTCTGTCACTCTTAAGCGCATAAGATGTGTCCTCTGGGGCAGCAGAGAGCATGTGTTCCCCCTCTCCTAGATGACAGCCCTTCGGGGCTTTGAAGAGTCTCCTTATCATACCCTCTTCGGTCATTTCTCCTCCTTGTTAAACATGTCCAGCTCCTTCAACCTTTTTCCCTGCAGGGTTGGTTTTCCAGACCCCCGACCAACTCTCTTGGTCTCCCACTGAACCCACCTCAATTAGTCCACAGCGGGGCTGGGAAAAGCTTTCAACTTTAGGAATCCTGGACCTTTAAACAGTTGTGTAGAAGAGGGAATTTCAGCAGGTGCAGCTTCTCACCTGTGAGAGCTGCTATCCCCATATTTTCAGTTCAATCTGCTAAACAAATGGGGGACTTAAAGAATATGACTTGACAAAACCCCAGAGCCTGTTTGTGGGTGTCATGAACTCTGACTTGAGGGCACGAGCATAGCTAATGGGGGGGTGAGGAGTACAGGGCCCTGGGTTCCAAGACTCCAGGTCATATGGTGGGTGCCACTTCTCCAGTGGATCTTGGTGTCTAACACCCCACCCCTTGGTATCCAGGAGACCTTCTGGGTTTTCATCAAGTGGGGACTTTCTGTTTCACAACCAAGACTTTCTGTTCTGTTTCACAGCCAAGACTCTTATTGCTATTCTACAGCGCTACAGCATCACAGGTTTGGACAAGACAAAGCAGATGCGTATCCAAACGGAGGGCTGCCTTCTCTCTCTCTGCATGATGGCACGGCAAGGCAGAAATCTAACTGGGGAAGCACTTTGCAGCCTTGCTGCCCAATGCTAGGAGAACCAGCTATATAGCTGTGGAAGATACAGTAAGTCAAAGTAGTCAATAGGAATTTTAGTTTGGTGTTTTGGGTTTCTGTTGTGGGATCCACCAAGTGCTTCGTGCTTGGGAGTTATTTGTTTGCCCGTTGACCCCACACAGCTGGCTCTGCTGGGTTGATCGGCCCAAATGTTGAGGGCCCTCACGCCTACCCTGAGCAGTATCTCCGACTCTGACCCTGAGGGGAACACTTGGGGTGAAAAGGCCAGCCCCATACCTATCTCAGATCTCTGTCCCAACCTGGGCTGAGCCCACCATCCAGGAGCCAGGGAACCAGAGCGAGCCCAGCTTGAACAACTAAGGCCACAAGCCTAACCAGGTCTATTCAGAGGTAAGCCCTATTTCGTTCAATGGGGGCTTACTCTCAGGAAAGTGTGGTTAGGATTGCAACCTAACCTTCCCTAGAGCTACACCTCAGTGCCAGCAGTGGGACAGGCTGAACAAAGGCAAGACTCCAGGCCAGAGGTCTGTCCCTTTACTCTCTGCTATCCAGGCAGGGGAGGAAGAGTCTGGGGAGTCTGGACTGGGAGGTATATAAGGCCTCATTCTCCTTCTGGCTCTTGCTGGAGGATGTGGTGTGCTTGGAACTGCCCGGGGTCCTGAAACTTGGTCTTGCTTTGCTGCTGTCAGACCTCATGGGGATGGGGCTTCCAGGACTTGACGTGACTCAATACTCCCCCCCCTGACTCAGCAGAAACCGGTAAGCTCTGCCTTGACTCAGCAAAAACAACCAGGCTCCACCTGTATCAGAAAATGTCCACTGAGCCCATCAGAAGCTGAGACAAGGATAAGGGGTGTCCCATCCCCTGCCCTCTCCAGCCTTGTCTGGTAACATAACGGGCACCCTGCCAGTGTGCCCTGATTCAGTTAAACATAAGAACATAAGAACATAAGAACAGCCCCACTGGATCAGGCCATAGGCCCATCTAGTCCAGCTTCCTGTATCTCACAGCGGCCCACCAAATGCCCCAGGGAGCACAGCAGATAACAAGAGACCTGCAAGGCTTCCTGGGAATTGTAGTTAAGAACATAAGAACAGCCCCGCTGGATCAGGCCAAAGGCCCATCTAATCCAGCTTCCTGTATCTCACAGCGGCCCACCAAATGCCCCAGGGAGCACCAGATAACAAGAGACCTCATCCTGGTGCTCTCCCCTACATCTGGCATTCTGACTTAACCCATTCCTAAAATCAGGAGGTTGCGCATACACATCATGGCTTGTACCCCATAATGGATTTTTCCTCCAGAAACTCGTCCAATCCCCTTTTAAAGGTGTCTAGGCTAGACGCCAGCACCACATCCTGTGGCAAGGAGTTCCACAGACCGACCACGCGCTGAGTAAAGAAATATTTTCTTTTGTCTGTCCTAACCCGCCCAACACTCAATTTTAGTGGATGTCCCCTGGTTCTGGTATTATGTGAGAGTGTAAAGAGCATCTCCCTATCCACTCTGTCCATCCCCTGCATAATTTTGTATGTCTCAATCAGTTAAGTGGGTCCTGTGGCTCAAGCAAGCTAAACCACTGAGGTGAGCAAGTCCAGAATTGCTGTCCCCCACCAGAAATGAGTTCATTATGGCTGCAATCCTATGCACACTTTCCTGGGAGTAAGCCCCACAGTGGAACTTGGTTCTGATGATGCACACTTGAACAGGCTTGCACTGTAAGTAATTTAAAAGGATCCTGCAAGCACAAGGCTGGTGTCATGGAAATGCGCAAGATCCCTTGAGGAGGCAGGGTGTGGCCCCTTGCTCTGGCAAGCGTGGGGTTAAAAGCCTAGGCTTTGAGCAGCGGCAGTGTTGCACAGCTGCAGCCACTAGAGGCAGCCAGGTCATTACAGGGTTAAAAGTAATACCTGGAGTAGTGAGAGTGGATGGGTGTAGAAGGAAGGAGCATGAATGAATGAATGAATGGAAGGAAGGAAGACAGACTGGTGTGTGGCTTCTCAGAACCAAGATGGTGCTAGAGAAGGTGGAGAGGTAAAGGAGGAGGACCTCTGCAAGTTGAACAGGTGAGCTACCTATGGCGGTAGGGCAGTACCCAGCGGTGCTTTCTGCAGAATTAGAGCTATTTTGAGTAAAGAGGGGAACTAACTAGTTTGAAGTGGGCATAAGGTCTCTGGGCCAGGTTTGGGAAGGCAATTTGGGCTTTGGTTCCATCTCACCATCAGTCATTGCTTCCTTCTAATCAGACTGCGAATGGACCATTCTTGTTCGTATCTGTGCCCCGGCGGTGGCTTGAAATCGCCGATTGGCTTGTGCCAATAACTGGAACACCATAACTCCTTTCTTCCCACCCACCCCCACAATCTCCAGACTTAAAAAAAATAAATCTTTTTTTTTGTTTTCAATCACAGAAAAGAATGCATAGATGGGCCTCAAGAACAAGGAAAGCGCAAAGTTAACCTGAGCTGCTCTTTTTAACGAGCTCTCTTTCTGATTAATTTAATTAAAAATAACCCACACTTAATAAGAGTGCTTAATCTTCTTGGGGATTAGGGCAGAACTTTTTTTCCCCTCCTTTTTAATCACTCTTCAGAGAACAAACAGAATCTTTCTCCCACCAGCAAGGTGGCCACTGAGAAGGCCTTTCCACTCGTGGTCAACCACTGGAGAGAAGACACAATCCAGGTCAGATGGAATCAAAATTGGAATCCCCTCCCCCATATTAGTCAGGGTGGAGTTTTCCGGAGAATTGTAATACGATGAATTGCTGCAGTTAATAAGCTAAAGATTAAATTACCTTTCTAACGCTCCCCTTTTAATCACTGGGGCGGATGCCAAGCAAGAGTCTGACTTCAATTTGAAGCAGGGGGTCCTTGCCACAAAACAGTACTCTTTCTAGAGAAGTCCTACTGGACTCGTGCTCTGGATCACAGACTAGCATGTCTGTGTCTTCAGGATGAATAGAGCAAACTCCTAGGCATGCTCTCTTTCTCTTTTTGGGTTCAAATTGCCCCATGGATTTATCAGGGGAGGCCTGTTGCTGCTTCCCCCCCCCCCACTCCCTAGATTGGAAAAGGAAGGGATGAGGGGGTGTGCAGAGGAGAAGAGAGTGGCAGGCTAGAGTGACTGAAGAAGAGGGAGTGTGAAGGAAAAGCAAGTAGCAGGAGAGGGGCAGGCTAGAGTGGCTGATGAGGGGTTGTGCAGAGGAGAAGAGAGTGGCAGGCTAGAGTGACTGAAGAAGAGGGAGTCTGAAGGAAAAGCAAGTAGCAGGAGAGGGAGAGGCTAGAGTGGCTGATGAGGGGTTGTGCAGAGGAGAAGAGAGTGGCAGGCTAGAGTGATTGAAGAAGAGGGAGTGTGAAGGAAAAGCAAGTAGCAGGAGAGGGAGAGGCTAGAGTGGCTGATGAGGGGTTGTGCAGAGGAGAAGAGAGTGGCAGGCTAGAGTGACTGAAGAAGAGGGAGTCTGAAGGAAAAGCAAGTAGCAGGAGAGGGAGAGGCTAGAGTGGCTGATGAGGGGTTGTGCAGAGGAGAAGAGAGTGGCAGGCTAGAGTGATTGAAGAAGAGGGAGTGTGAAGGAAAAGCAAGTAGCAGGAGAGGGAGAGGCTAGAGTGGCTGATGAGGGGTTGTGCAGAGGAGAAGAGAGTGACCAGCTAGAATGGCCAAAGGGGAACAGAGTGAAAGAGGAAGCAAGAATAGCAGCCGAGCCCTAGAGCATCTCAAGGGAGTCTCTAAGAAGTGTCTGAGAAGCAGAATCTGGTATATCATCAGCACTGAGTAGGGGGTTGGAATAGATGACCTCAAGGTTTATTCCAGCTCTCAGAATCTGTTGGGTAAGGGCGGGCAGCATTAGACACACTGCCTCAGGCACCTCAGGAGAAATTGGGCCAGCCCTGAGGACAATCCCGATTAGGTCTAGGGAGGGGACAAAGAGTTAAAGACCCCCCATCCCTGCACAGTGGCCATGATCTGGATCTTCCCACCATGTGCTCCATCTTCTGTTCAAGAGCACTCACAGAAGCTTCCTGCTCTCCACTGAAAATCACACATAATTTGACTCTCCATGTCCCCAATTTATTTCCAGGTTGTGCTCAATATTTGAACACGCTTTCATCGGATCTGCCCTCCCCTCCCCGCCGCTTAATCTCCTTCTTTGTAAGCTAAACACACTCGGTTATTTCGCCGTGTCCTCGCTGGGTTTGTCTCTGAGTACCCCTGCTTGTTCTTGCAGCGCTCATCCGAATCCTCTCCCCGTTTATCTCCCTCCTCTCTGAACAAAGATAACCAGAACCGAATTCCCTTCTCCACAGGGGAGCGTCTCTGACTTGGGGTAGAATTCATTTCCCGAGCCGTGGAAAGCTCCGCTGGAAGGTCGTTGAAATCGCCTCTTCCCACTTCTGACCCAGAACAAAGGCGGGTCACAAAGGGACCCCTGCCTTGCCAACCCCATGGAAACTGCAGTTGACATTCTGTGTTTCGAGGAGTCTGTAGTTCCGTGGGACAATTTGGTGCAGAGAGGTCCAGGTTCAGCTCCCACCATGTGCCCATTAAGGAAAGATCTCCAGGAAAGACAGATGGGCCTCTGGTGAGGATCACTGTACAGTGGGCTCTTGATATCCATTCCAGGACCCCTTGCAGACACCTGTTTCCACAGATAAGCAAAACAGCAGAAGGGCCTCGGGGAATTTGGTGTGCATTTGGGCATGTGGTGGGCCGCTGTGAGATCCAGGAAGCTGGACTAGATGGGCCTATGGCCTGATCCAGCGGGGCTGCTCTTATGTCCTCATCCTCCCTGGGGCATGTGGTGGGCCGCTGTGCGATACAGGAAGCTGGACTAGATGGGCCTTTGGCCTGATCCAGTGGGGCTGCTCTTGTGTTCTTATGCTCCCTGGGGCATGTGGTGGGCCGCTGTAAGATACAGGAAGCTGGACTAGATGGGCCTCTGGCCTGATCCAGTGGGGCTGCTCTTATGTTCTTATGCTCCCTGGGGCATGTGGTGGGCCGCTGTGAGATACAGGAAGCTGGACTAGATGGGCCTATGGCCTGATCCAGTGGGGCTGCTCTTATGCTCCCTGGGGCATGTGGTGGGCCGCTGTGCGATACAGGAAGCTGGACTAGATGGGCCTTTGGCCTGATCCAGTGGGGCTGCTCTTGTGTTCTTATGCTCCCTGGGGCATGTGGTGGGCCGCTGTAAGATACAGGAAGCTGGACTAGATGGGCCTCTGGCCTGATCCAGTGGGGCTGCTCTTATGTTCTTATGCTCCCTGGGGCATGTGGTGGGCCGCTGTGAGATACAGGAAGCTGGACTAGATGGGCCTATGGCCTGATCCAGTGGCGCTCTTCTGATGTTCTTATGTAGAGCCTCCTAAAAGTGCCTACTGGTCACGTCTGGGAGTTCCTCTGAGGTCCTCCAGCCACGGGCTCTCCCCCCTCCCAGGAGATATTGAAATCTTCAGATGCCATGCATCTGGCTAAAGACGGTCCAATGTATCTCCTCCAACTGCATTCCCCCCCTCCCCAAATTGATAATTCTCACAGAAAGGACAAAAAGAAATAGCCCAGCATAGATTTCATTGGCAAAGGTCTTTTGTTTTTCGATAAGATTATGGCAAGGTTGAAGCTTCCATATTCCCGCTGTAGCGGGAGGCTCTAATTCGCAGCTTGTGCATCAATCTAGCCCAGGTCAGGTCAATGTTTTGGTGGAGAAGGTGACGCTTGTGGGAGGGGTTTATAGGAAGTAAAGCAGGTGGCTCCAGGCGTAAGGTCCATAAGGG